>NC_031971.2:31559786-31674636 GCF_001858045.2 Oreochromis niloticus | reverse complement strand
GACACCTTTACCTCCTCACCACTCTGAGAAACATTTACCTGTTCCTTCTCCTTTTGCCGTCTAAGCTTCTGGGACAGCGACCTTTGACCTTTCCTTGGCATTTTGTGCAAGTACAAACTGGACCTTATATTTATACCAAATGTAAACAAAATTCAACCTGTATACACTGAAAAACTAATCTATTAAATGGAGAAATGTAAAACTATACAAATGGTAAAGTGTTTCTATAACTATGTAATTGATGTAAAAGGCTGACTTAAATACAAACTCTATATAAAACTTATTGAAAGTTCTTTAAAAACAGTTTTATTGTAGCTTTTTCAAAAACTGTATATTGTTACTTCTATTTTTTTTTAACCAGACTGGATAACAAATAGGTCTATACTTCTGTAAAGCAATATACAGAATAAATCTCAACAATCAACAGTCTATAATAAACTCTTAACTTTTAAGTAGAACTTTGTGTAAATCTTTAAGATATCTAATACTTTAAGCAAATATGAGTGATGTGTGGTGATCAGATGACAGCGATGAAGATTCTTCAGCTGGATGTTCTGCAGCAGTCAGGAAACAGGAAGTCTGGGTTCTCAGGGCAGCCTCTAGATGACAATTGTAACTGAATACTTACAGAGTGACAAAAAAGGGTTTGTCCTTAAATAATAATAGTATAAACTTGCAGTCAAATGTTATAGCCAATGAAACAGACTTGAAAAATATATTTGAATCCATTTATTATCTATGTGAATATAACAGTCTGAATGTATGTATTACAAAATAACCAGATTATCTTATTACAAATAAACCTTGAAAAAGGTGTGTATTTTATATAATTTATCAAAGTAACTGCACACGTAAGCCAAGCTATCAGTGTTTATTCCAAAGTGTAATGTAAAAATTAAAATGACAAATGTAGGACTGTGTAAGTAGTTTCTACTGTGAGTTCTACTGTAGTGTAATTCTACTACTGTAATTTCAAGTTCTACTTGTGATTCCAGCAAAATGACTGGATGTGAGAGAGTTTAACGACAGGAAAGATGGAGCAGTGAGAGCAGAGATCTCTCAGAATTCTGAAAACAGATCGACGAAGTTCTGGTAACTTCAATTCCAAAAACTTAGATTCTGGTAAAACTTGATTTCAAGTCACAGGATTGCGTTTCAACTCAGGTTCAAGCTTGTCAACTTAGATAGAGCTCATGGCGGAGAAATGATAGAAGATAGAATGGCTTGTCAAAAAAGATGGAGCAGGGAGAGGGAGAGTGATAGGACAGACTGAATTGCTTGTTAATGATAGAGGGAGAGGGTATTCTGCAGCAGGTCACCTGTAAGACAGAAAGAGACTGGAATTAGGCATATTTTCAATAAACATGGCTTCCAAGTATTTTTCTGACTATAAGGCACATTTAAAAGCTTTAATTTCTCAAAAAATCAACAGTTTACCGTATGTATTAATTCTGCTGTGCTTGCTGACCTCAAACCAATTTTATGTGTTACACGGCGCTCAAACATCTGTCAAAATGTTTTAGTACGACTTTGGAAGCTACAAAGCTGCAGCGCTTGATGGATTGTTGGAGCATTACAGCTACAGTAGTCAGGTGCCTCGCGGAGTAATTCCTATTGTCCTTAAACATAATATTATGGTGTGTGTAGAGAATCTGGCACCTGTTTAGAGACATGCGTACGAAGCAGATTTCAAACCGATCAATCCATGAAGAATTGATAGATTTGTGGAAGAGGACTGAACAGAAAAAGTTAGTGTATTGTTATGTGTTACCACTGAAAATGTTGAGAGTTACTGTGAATGAGTTGAATAGTTTGAGTTATCTGAATATTTGGTTAGCTGCATACGCCTTATAACCCGAAAAATACAGTACATTACCGTTAACATAAAAGTAAACAATACTGTTTCTACATATTTCAGTCACATTTGGGGTATGTTTAATACACAGCCATAAGCACTCCACTAAATCTAGGACATACTTATAATGACGATTTAAAGGCCTAATTAAAAATATATATGACCATAATTTCTTGTAGATCATTTAACCATAAAATACAGAAATGAATGCTGTATCTGTGCTTTTGATTGTTTCCAGTCATCAACAAAATCTTTAATTATAAAAGACTAATTCAAAGAGCAGTTTTCAGACAGTGACTTAATTATTGAAGGAAAGAAGCTTTTGAATCCACAAGGCCCTATTTGAAGACTTAATTGTACCTAAACTGCTGTTCATGAGCTGCTCTAATGTGAAAAAATATGTGCTGCTACAATAACCTACGGACCTCTGTAGGTCTGGAAATGTTTACACAGACTTTACTAGATTTGATGACTTTTGATGATCACCAATAGCTGTGCTCACTCACACCACTACACTGAATCTCCTATCATGAGAAACATTTCCCAGCACTGCACCTCAGAAAAACCTTTACTTACCAGACTTGAGACGATCAGATCAGCAGTCTAGAGAAAGGAAACAATTCATCAGATCACTGTTAGATGATTCAGACTGTTGAGCCTCTTCACACACAATCCAATTTACTGTGACACAAATTAACTAGTAAAATCCTAAATTACTTTAAGCTTTTTTAAGTTTACTGTAGTCTGAAGAGGAGATAATTGAACTGCAGGTCTCACATGGCTTTAGCATGTGTAATAAAAGCATTATTACTACAGAAATGCAAAGAACAGGCACCAATATTTGTTGGCACAAGTGCAGGATACACCAAATATTTCCTACACAGAAGCCTTGTGGCTCAAACATTTTCTACAACAGGTCAGTGCTAATAAAGTGTGAAAATCAAAACTTTTAATGTCCTTTCAGGTTAAAAACATTAAATACAAAGTAATTCTGTAATCAGAAGCAACAGAAAACCTCATCATGTTTTACATGATGAGGTTTTACATGTAAATATTGACATGTTACAATAACAGAGGTGCAGAATGTTTGTGATTAAAATTAAATGTCCTAAAATATTACACTAAAAAGTCCTTTCATTGTACCCGTTGCTAGGAATATTTATGTATTTTGCAATGTCCCTTTTTGGCAACATTTCTATTTAATTGTAAAATCATTATATTCACTAAATAAGTAATAAACTAATTAGACACACTGGCTGTAATTTA
Source organism: Oreochromis niloticus (assembly GCF_001858045.2). Classification (NCBI taxonomy): domain Eukaryota; kingdom Metazoa; phylum Chordata; class Actinopteri; order Cichliformes; family Cichlidae; genus Oreochromis; species Oreochromis niloticus. The sequence goes on along the minus strand of NC_031971.2, from coordinate 31,671,515 downwards.
CCTAACAATGTCCACTCACACCTCTGGTTCTCTTCGTTTTTATTATTGCTTAACTGTTAAAGCTATTACTTATACCGAGTGAGGCAAAGTACTTCTACAGTGTTCTGACTTTAATATAATACATCAGCAGAATTTGAGAGACAATATGAATCAATACCTGTGCAGCTCTTAAGTGTTTGAGCCACCACTTATACGGACTCTCCTAAAACACTTTCATTGTTTTGTCTGCTACTTAAATCCACAAACATAAGGACAAAATGAACACCTGGATAAAGACATCTGACATTTAACTGTTTGAATTCAATAAGCCATATGAAATTTAAATCATACATAAATGGGCTACTAAACTTCAGGGACATTTTCAGGGACAGTCAGAGGCCCTGTGTGGGGGCTTTGCTGCTACAGGTCACAAATCTTGTGTTTTTGCCAATCAGTAAATGGAAACGTATCACAAAAAGTCAAACTACTGTATGTAAGTCGTCAAATGTGCTACACAATGCCAGGTTCATACTGCTTCAGTTACAATCACTGTTAACTTACCAGCAAAGGCAAAACCAAAGATCTCGTTCACTCTGTGTAACAAAAGACAAAGCACAAAAATACAGAATGAGACAACTCAAATCAGCATCAGAGTCAATACTGCATCACTCTGTGTAGTCCAAAAGATTCAGTACACTTCTTTGTTTACCACAGCAACAAACAACTCACCTCTTTTTTCTACACCTTATTAAATATTACTGTCTTCATTAAGGTAAAATGTGGTTTCATCCATTTGTAATAAGCCACACAAGTTTCTCAGTTATGTGATAGCTCTATTAGTTTGGTGCTATTAGATAACACAGTAGATTTCATAAGCAGTGATTTGCTACACCTAGCACTGCACACTTTATCAAATTCTGACATCACAATTTCAAAGCATGAACAATCATAAATGAAAGCTTGGATGATATTTTTGTAGGCTTCAACATTTGAGTTGGTCTGCATTCAAATTCTGCTTCCTAAAAATATTACCTGCACACAGTATCATTTAATATGCTGTTGTTTTAAATATCTACATATCATATTTATAATATTAATGGTGCACTGCTGCATTTTATTTATTTGAAGGTGGCCTTTTTAGATTTCATTAATTTTTCACAAAGTGAGAAGTTAAACAGAGCTGCAGGTGTAGGTTTTATTTTAAAAAAAACAACCTGTACAAACAAGTGTTTGTTAAACAGTTCTTAAAAATTTAACTAAAAAACTAAAATTGATTAATTAAAAAAACTTCTTCTTGTTAAGAAATGTCATTATTCTTATATTATGTGTTTTATCCTCACTCTATTGCTCCCTTCTGTTAATTAACCCACAACACAGACACACCGGCACAGGCACGTGACTCTTTTTCTCCCGGCTTTCAGTCAGAGGCGGTAAAATGGCTCCTTTGAAGTTGCCGACCCTGCTGCTCCAGCAGCTAATCAGTGGTTCTAAAATGGCGGCTCATTACCTTACAACCTATAGAATGAGGCCGTTTTAACTGACTGATTTGTGAAGAGGAGAACTAACTTCAGCTTCCCTAAGAGACTCAGAAACACTAACACACTGAATGAACCAAATACAACACAATAACTGTATTAAACAATCAAATGAACCATATTAATTTCACACTAGGCCTATAGGAGCTAGGCTAGGCGTTAGCGCTTAGGGGCATACCAAACACTCCTTTTAAATACTAAAATTACAACGTTTCACTAAAAAAGCAGCCATTGTGTTACTTTAACATGACTTATACTTCGACTGGCTTCATAACTCACTAACAACAACTCGGTAAATCACTCAAACAGCTTATAGACATTTTATTTCAGAGAAGAGAGACAGAGAAGCAGGCTTACCGGCAGGGATGGAGCAGAGACTGGGCGGAGATTAAGGAGTCAGCCAGAGACATAAAAAAGAGGCATTCACGGGTAGTGGGAAACTTTGCCATTACACAAAATTGGCATTGAAAACGTGAAAAATATATGTAAATTTAAATATTATTATACTAGATTTTTTTGCAACAAAAAACAACATGCAGAAATTTAATTCTATAAGTTCATTAAATGTTTCAAACAGGATTCTGTGAATTTGAAATAATGGTTAAAAGACATAAATAAACATAAGGTCAGTATGTTAAAATGTACTGTATTATACATAGATAGATAGATTTATGTAACTGACTGCAGTAATAAGAACAGTCTTCAGGACAGTAGGAGCTGCAGAGGCTCATCTCACTGCTCTGCAGGACTCAAGAGGTTCAGGAGGTCCTTTAACCCCACTGCCATGAGACTTTTTAACAGTGACCCCTGAGTGTTCAATGCACATTTATTTCTTTTTTCTAAAACATAATGGTTGTAATCATATAAATTCCCCCTTGTGGACTAATAAAGGTATATCAAATATCAAATTGATGAATATGAATTAGTGGTCTGTGATAGTGTATTAATTTGTAGGGAAAAAAACATGTTGCCCAAGGTGTAATTGAACCCACGACCTTTGGGTTGCAGACCTGTGTCATTACCAACTGCGCCACTGGGAAAGAGAGCGAGCGCCTGGAAAACAGGGTGATGAGCAGTCAGAATTAGATTGCGGTGAGAGGCGAAAAACGCTGTTTTTTGGAGTTACAAAACGTCGTGTAACTCAAAAACTAGGTGGACTAGAAGCATAATTCTTGTACTGGGTGAATCAGCGGACTTTCGTGTACTTTGGCTGTGATTTGCATTGCTCTTTGTACATCTGTCGCTGAGATATGACGAGAGAAGAAAAGGCAGACCTCAGATATGATTGGCTGGCTGGGAAGCCGTGCAGGCCCTGATATGTAAATTTTATATGTATCAGTCCTCACAGAGGATTGGCTGCCTGGGGACCTGGCAGAAATATATACAAATAGTATGATTAAGCATAAATACTACATTTAGTAGAAATACTATGTTTTAGCACAAATACGATAAAATGGCAGAAATACTATAATTAAGCAGAAATACTATATTTGGCAGAAACACTATATTTAGTACAAATCTTATGAAATAGCAGAAATAGTATGATTTAGCAGAAATGCTGTATTTGGCACAAATCTTATGAAATAGCAGAAATAGTATGATTAGCAGAAATGCTGTATTTGGCACAAATCTCATAAAATAGCAGAAATAGTATGATTTAGCAGAAATACTGTATTTAGCACAAATACTGAAAAGCAGCAGAAATGCTATGATTTAGCACAACAGTAATAACTTATAGAAAAATTGGAAAAGCAAAATGGACAGCTGGAAAAATCCTGAACATGCTAAGGGTCCCTCAAATCTAATTGTTAATTGAAAAAAAAAATCAGCAAAAAAAGTATAACAGTCACACAATCACAAATATGGGCACATATGGAAACACACATGCACAGAGAGACACACACAGGACCAAATTCAGTCAACCAGTTTAAATATATTGAATTTAAATGATATAATAAGATGCTCCCATCAAAAGGCTCTCTCTCGCTCTCTCTCTCTCTCTCTCACACACACACACACAGCCTAAAGGGAACAGTATTTGTGCCATGGAGTGTTAACAAGAATCTGAGGTCCATATTACAAAAGCTGCTAAAATCATAAAAGTTTGCAGAATTGTAATAAATGATGAACATGAATTAGTGGTCTGTGATAGTGTATTAATTTGTAGGGAAAAAAAACATGTTGCCCAAGGTGTAATTGAACCCACAACCTTTGGGTTGCAGACCTGTGTCATTACCAACTGCGCCACTGGGAAAGAGAGCGAAGGCCTGGAAAACAGGGTGATGAGCAGTCAGAATCAGATTGCGGTGAGAGGCGAAAAACCCCGTTTTTTGCAGTTACAAAACGTCATGTAACTCAAAAACTAGGTGGACTAGAAGCATAATTCTTGTACTGGGTGAATCAGCGGACTTTGGTGTACTTTGACTGTGATTTGCATTGCTCTTTGTACATCTGTCGCTGAGATATGACGAGAGAAGAAAGGGCAGACGCCAGATATGATTGGCTGGCTGGGAAGCCGTGCAGGCCCTGATATGTATTTGTATGTATCAGTCCTCACAGAGGATTAGCTGCCTGGGGACCTGGCAGAAATATATAGAAATAGTATGATTAAGCATAAATACTACATTTTTTAGAAAAACTATATTAAGCACAAATCCTATAAAAAGCAGAAATACTATATTAAGCAATATAAATATCCTCTAAAAATCCTATAAAAAGCAGTAAAACTGTACTATGATTTGGTAGAAAAACCCTAATTAAATCAAAAATACTAAATTTAGCAGAAATAGCAGAAACACTATATTTAGCACAAATCTTATGAAATAGCAGAAAGAGTATGATTTTGCAGAAATGCTGTATTTAGCACAAATACTGAAAAGCAGCAGAAATGCTATGACTCAACACAATAGTAATAACTTAAATAGAAAAATTGGAAAAGCAAAATGGACAGCTGAAAGAATCCTGAACATGCTAAGGGTCCCTCAAATGTAATTGTTAAATGAAAAAAATCAGCAAAAAAAGTATAACAGTGACACAATCACAAATATGGACACATATGGAAACACGCATGCACAGAGAGACACACACAGGATCAAATTCAGTCAACCAGTCTAAATATATTGAATTTAAATCATATAATAAGATGCTCCCATAAAAACTCTCTCTCGCTCTCTCTCTCTCTCTCTGTCACACACACACACACACACACACACACACACACACATACACACACACACACACACACACAGGGAGAGAGAAGTAAGTTTCTAGCTCAGTCAAGCAGCCTGGGAGCTGCTGAATTTGAATCCACCAATCAGAGAGCCTGTGCACTTTTTCCCGCCAAAACAGGTGCATGCAGCACAGAGAGACACAGGATTTCTGCAGTCTATTTCTCATAATGACGACTCCCCTCAAACAAATGACCATAATTTCCCAACTATAGGGGCTAGAACGGTCATTCTTACACCGTTTTGTTCAGAAGAGATGGGGGAATCTTAAAGTGTTGACAATGTATCATTAAAATATGAATTATTAAAGATATTTGACTTCTAATGCACCATAACTGAGTAGAGCAAAGCAAAAACTGCCTTGACTTGCCCTCAAACAACGCTTTCTAACTCTAAATCTATTTGGAGTATCAATATCATTTTTTCACCGTAAGAGACAGCAGGCTTTGGTGAACAATCATGGAAATTTTCAGGTCTCTGTGGAAATCCAACAAAAAGTTATGACGAGAGAAAAAAGTGGTTCATTTCCAGAGTTTGAAATCTGAAGAAATCTGAGCGAAGGACGAATTTCCTACGCTCAAACAAGTGTAACTCATCTCAGAACGGTAATAGGTGAGAAAAAAATTCTTGAATTGTGAGCGTCAGGAGTGTCTGAAGATATACTGGGACAAGCCTCATGTTTTAACTTCGCTTCGTTAAGGAGATATGACGATTCGAATATGCCTCTCATTACAGAAATCAAGCGGTGATTTTGAACAAACTCTCCATTGACTTTCTATGGAGAGTTTTCAGACTTTGTGTTGCTCTGAGGAGATTTGCCAAAATTCTATAAGTCTCACAACAATGATGGTGACATTTTCGAAAGCCAGCAAAAATACCTACGTTTTGATGTATAATTTGTGGAAGTTGAGTGAAAATTGAGCAAGTAGCAAGAAGTTGTTCGGACATGAAGAGAAGACTGCGAAACCTACAGTGGCACACTGGAAGCCAAGTGCATAGCAACCATAACAACGCATGTATTTTGTGAAAAATCACAATTTTCCAACTCAAAACTTTAAGAGGCATAAAAATAAAACGGTAAAAGATTTGAAAAATCTGATTTATTCCTGAATAGCCCAATAATTTGAGAACATTTTAAAGTTTGAATGGTTGTTCTACGTGAAAGTAGGAAAAAGTAGTTAAGTTTCAAAAACAAGCAAAATTTAGCAGAATTGCAGAAGTTTCCCATTCATTTCAATGGGACAAATTAAAGGAAAAAAGTGTAATATTTTAAAAAGTATAACAGTAATAAACACCAAAAGATATAGCGATCATTAGCAGAAATAGCAGAATAGTTTAAAATTTGAACGGTGAAAATCGGCTGAAAATTGTGGAAGTAGTTAAGTGCCAAAAAAAGTGAAAAAGTGGCAACTAGAATAATAATAAAGTATAAAGAATAAAGAGAAACAGAACTCAATAGTGTGGATGCTTAAAGCATCCACACAACTAGAAAAATTTGCATTTCCTGCGAAAATGCAGTGTGGATGCTGTAAAGCTGAAGCTGTCAGCTGAAACTAGCTGAAAAAGCTGAAAAGTTGCAGAAATTGTAAAACCTTTGCAAAAAATTGTAATAACTTTGCAGAAGCATAAGAACTTAGCAAAAATGTAATTACATAGCAGAACTGCAATAACGTAAAGAAAACATAATACTTGGCAGAAATACAATAACATAGCAGAACTTAGCAGCAGAAATTAGAATAATATTGTAACTTAGCAGAAACAAGATAACTTTCAGAAATACAGGATTTTAGCAACCATGGTACAAGATTACATAGATGCTTTATTTAAACAAAAATACCTAAACATTGCACAAATACTGTGATTTAGGACAAATACTACAACATAGCAGAAATGCTGTAATTCAGCAAATATACTATGCTATGACACAAATAGAAAGAATATGCTCAAATACTATGATTTTGCTCAAATAATATGATTAAGCAATAATACTAAGATTTAGCAGAAATACTGTATTTAGCACAAATACCAAAAAGTAGCAGAAATACTATAATTTAGCATAATAGTAATAACTTGCACAATTAAAATATGGACATGGTAAATGGCCTGTATTATATAGCGCTTTTATGGTCCCTAAGGACCCCAAAGCGCTTTACATATCCAGTCATTCACCATTCACACACTGGTGATGGCAAGCTACGTTGTAGCCACAGCCACCCTGGGGCGCACTGACAGAGGCGGGCTGCTGGACACTGGCGCCACCGGGCCCTCTGACCACCACCAGTAGGCACACAATAAGATACACCCATAAAAAGGCTCTCTCTCTCTCTCTCTCTCTCCTCTCTCTCTCTGTCATACACACACACACACAGCAGAAATGCTATGACTTAGCACAATAGTAATAACTGAAATAGAAAAATTGGAAAAGCAAAATGGACAGCTGAAAAAATGCTGAACATGCTAAGGCTCCCTCAAATGTAATTGTTGAATGAAAAAAAAAATCAGCAAAAAAAAGTATAACAGTCACACAATCAAAAATATGGACACATATGGAAACACACAAGCACAGAGAGACACAGCATCAAATTCAGTCAACCAGTCTAAATATATTGAATTTAAATCATACAATAAGATGCTCCCATAAAAATGCTCTCTCGCCCTCTCTTTCTCTCTCTCTCTGTCACACACACACACACACACAAACACACACACTAGCAGCAGCAGCAGCCAAATAGCCTGGGAGCTGCTGAATTTGAATCCACCAATCAGAGAGGCTGTATACTTTTTCCCGCCAAAACAGGTGCACCTGTTTTTACACACACGCAGCACAGAGACAGGATTTGTGCTGTCTATTTTTCATAGTGAGGATTCCCCTCAAACAAATGGCTATAATTTCCTAACCGTAGGGCTAGAACAGTCATTCTTACACCGTTTTGTTCAGAAGAGATGGGGGATCTTAAAGTGTTGACAATTTATCATTAAAATCTGAATTATTGAAGATATTTGACTTCTAATGCACCATAACTGAGTAGAGGCAAAGCAAAACTGCCTTGACTTGCCCTCAAACAATGCTTCTAACTCTAAATCTATTTGGAGTATCGATATCATTCTTTCACCGTAAGAGACAGCCGGATTTGGTGAACAGTCATGGAAATTTTCAGGTCTCTGTGGAAATCCATCAAAAAGATATGACGAGAGAAAAAGTGGTTCATTTCCAGAGTTTGAAATCTGAAGAAATCTGAGCGAGAGATGAATTTCCTACCTCAAACAAACCCAATTCATGGCCAAATGGTAATAGGTGAGAAAGAAATTCTTGAATTGTGAGCATCAGGAGTGTCTGAAGATATATTGGCACAAGCCTCATGTCTTAAATTTGCTGCGTTGAGATATGACGATTTGAAAATGCCTCTCATTAGAGAAATCCAGCGGTGATTTTGAACAAGCTCTCCATTGACTTTCTATGCAGTTTTCAGACTTTGTGTTGGTGTGAGGAGATTTGCCAAATTCTATCATACAGAAATACTGTAATCAGCATATATACTGTAACATTTTAGAAATTCCTCCACTTAGTAGTAATACTATAACATAACACAAATGTTATGATGAGTTGAGCGGCTGGTACTCTGGTGCAGTCAGCACAATCTGGAGCTGAACACTCTTAAAACTGTAGAGATGACAGTGGACTTCAGGAGACATCCCTCAACTCTGCCCCCCTCATCATATCAGACAGCCCTGTGTCGACTGTGGAGATCTTCAAGTTGCTGGTACCACCATCTCCCAGGACCTGAAGTGGGAGACCAACATCAACTCCATCCTCAAAAAGACCCAGCAGAGGATGTACTTCCTGAGACAACTGGGGAAGTACAGTCTTCCACAGGAGCTGCTGATCCAGTTCTACACTGCAATCATTGAGTCTGTCCTGTGCTCCTCCATCACAGTCCGGTATGGTGCAGCCACTAAACAGGACAGGTGCAGACTGCAGCGGACTGTACAGGCAGCAGAAAGGATCATCGGCGCCCCCTGCCCTCCATCCAGGATCTGTACCTCTCAGGAAACGGGCAGGGAACCAAATTCCTTGTATTTGTATGCACATATACTTGGCCAATAAACACGATTCTGATGATTTGGCACAAAAACCATGATTTGGCAAAAATACTATGATTTAGCAGAAATACTATGATTGAGCAGAAGTACTAAGATGTAGTAAAAGTACTTTGATTTAAGAGAAATCCAATTATGGAGGAGTAATACTTTAAAATGGGAGAAATATTGATACACACACACATTCACAGAGCCTAAAGGGAAGAGTATTTGTGCCATGGAGTGTTAAGAAGAATGTGAGGTCCATATTAGAAAAGCTGGTAAAAGTTTTGAGAATTGTAATAAATGATGAATATGAATTAGTGGTCTGTGATAGTGTATTAATTTGTAGGGCAAAAAACATGTTGTCCGAGGTGAAGTTGAACCTGCGACTTTTGTGTTGTAGAGCTGTGTCATTACCAGCTGCGCCACTGGGAAAGACAGTGAGTACTTGGGAAACAGGGTGATGAGCAGTCAGAATTAGATCGCGGTGAGAGGCAAAGAGCGCCGTTTTTGGAGTTATAAAACGTCATGTAACTCAAAAACTAGGTGGACTAGAAGCATAATTCTTGTACTGGGTGAATCAGCGGACTTTGGTGTACTTTGACTGCGATTTTCATTGCCCTTTGTACATCCGTCGCTGAGATATGACGAGAGAAGAAACGGCAGACTTCAGATATGATTGGCTGGCTGGGAAGCCGTGCAGGCCCTGATATGTACATTTGAATGTCTCAGTCCTCACAGAGGACCTGGCAAAAATATATAGAAATAGTATGATTAAGCATAAATACTACATTTAGCAGAAATACTGTATTAAGCACAAATCGTATAAAAAGCAAAAATACTATATTAAGCAATATAAATATCCTATAAAAATCCTATAAAAAGCAAAAATACTGTAATATGATTTGGTAGAAAAACTATAATTAATCAGAAATACTATATTTGGCAGAAATACTGTAATCAGCACATATACTGTAACATTTTAGAAATTCCTCCACTTAGTAGTAATACTATAACATAACACAAATGTTATGATGAGTTGAGCGGCTGGTACTCTGGTGCAGTCAGCACAATCTGGAGCTGAACACTCTTAAAACTGTAGAGATGACAGTGGACTTCAGGAGACATCCCTCAACTCTGCCCCCCTCATCATATCAGACAGCCCTGTGTCGACTGTGGAGATCTTCAAGTTGCTGGGTACCACCATCTCCCAGGACCTGAAGTGGAGACCAACATCAACTCCATCCTCAAAAAGACCCAGCAGAGGATGTACTTCCTGAGACAACTGGGGAAGTACAGTCTTCCACAGGAGCTGCTGATCCAGTTCTACACTGCAGTCATTGAGTCTGTCCTGTGCTCCTCCATCACAGTCTGGTATGGTGCAGCCACTAAACAGGACAGGTGCAGACTGCAGCGGACTGTACGGGCAGCAGAAAGGATCATCGGCGCCCCCCTGCCCTCCATCCAGGATCTGTACCTCTCAAGAACCAGGAAACGGGCAGGGAAAATCATCACAGACCCCTCACACCCTGGACACAGACTTTTTGATCTGCTGCCCTCTGGCAGACGGTACAGAAGCCTGCAGACCAGGACCACCCGACACAGGAACAGTTTCTTTCCCCTCGCCATCTCCCTTCTAAACAGTTGAACTGTCACACTGCTCCCACTGCCAGACTGCAACTGCACCTTATGTACATTCTGTAGTATTCATTCCACCTCATTTCATTTCTGTATTTTATGTATATACGTTTAGATTAGTTATTTATAGTTGGTTTACACAGCTTTGTGTATGTATGTGTATGCATGTGCAATGTATATATAGATACGTGTGTGTGTGTGTGTGTGTGTGTGTGTGTGTGTGTGTGTGAGATTTACATTGCTGTGCTCGAGAGCCACCATCTACCGGAACCAAATTCCTTGTATTTGTATGCACATATACTTGGCCAATAAACACGATTCTGATGACTTGGCACAAAAACCATGATTTAGCAGAAATACTATGATTGAGCAGAAGTACTAAGATGTAGTAAAAGTACTTTGATTTAAGAGAAATCCAATTATGGAGGAGTAATACTTTAAAATGGGAGAAATATTGATACACACACACATTCACAGAGCCTAAAGGGAAGAGTATTTGTGCCATGGAGTGTTAAGAAGAATGTGAGGTCCATATTAGAAAAGCTGGTAAAAAGTTTTGAGAATTGTAATAAATGATGAATATGAATTAGTGGTCTGTGATAGTGTATTAATTTGTAGGGCAAAAAACATGTTGTCCAAGGTGGAGTTGAACCCACGACTTTTGGGTTGCAGACCTGTGTCATTACCAGCTGCCCCACTGGGAAAGACAGTGAGCACTTGGGAAACAGGGTGATGAGCAGTCAGAATTAGATCGCGGTGTGAGGCAAAGAGCGCCATTTTTTGGAGTTACAAAACGTCGTGTAACTCCAAAACTAGGTGGACTAGAAGCATAATTCTTGTACTGGGTGAATCAGCGTACTTTGGTGTACTTTGACTGTGATTTTCATTGCCCTTTGTACATCCGTCGCTGAGATATGACGAGAGAAGAAACTGCAGACCTCAGATATGATTGGCTGGCTGGGAAGCTGGCAGAAATATATAGTAATAGTGTGATTAAGCATAAATACTACATTTAGCAGAAATACTGTATTAAGCACAAATCCTATAAAAAGCAGAAATACTATATTAAGCACAAATCCTATAAAAAGCAGAAATACTATATTAAGCAATATAAAAATCCTATAAAAATGGTATAAAAAGCAAAAATACTGTAATATGATTTGGTGGAAAAACTATAATTAATCAGAAATACTATACTGGGTAGAAATACTATATTTAGCACAAATCTTATAAAATAGCAGAAATAGTATGATTCAGCACAATAGTAATAACTTAAACAGAAAAACTGGAAAAGCAAAATGGACAGCTGAAAAAATGCTGAACATGCTAAGGGTCCTTCAAATGTACTTGCTAAATGAAAAAAAAACTGAGCAAAAAAAGTGTAACAGTCACACAATCAGAAATATGGAAACATATGGAAACACACATGCACAGAGAGACACACACAGGATCAAATTCAGTCAACCAGTCTAAATATATTGAATTTAAATCATACAATAAGATGCTCCCATAAAAACTCTGTCTCGCCCTCTCTTTCTCTCTCTCTGTCACACACACACACACACACACACACACACACACACACACACACACAGGGAGAGAGAAGTAAGTTTCTAGCTCAGTCAAGCAGCCTGGGAGCTGCTGAATTTAAATCCACCAATCAGAGAGGCTGTGCACTTTTTCCCGCCAAAACAGGTGCATGCAGCACAGAGAGACACAGGATTTTGCAGTCTATTTCTCATAATGACGACTCCCCTCAAACAAATGACCATAATTTCCTAACTATAGGGGCTAGAACGGTCATTCTTACACCGTTTTGTTCAGAAGAGATGGGGGAATCTTAAAGTGTTGACAATGTATCATTAAAATATGAATTATTAAAGATATTTGACTTCTAATGCACCATAACTGAGTAGAGCAAAGCAAAAACTGCCTTGACTTGCCCTCAAACAACGCTTTCTAACTCTAAATCTATTTGGAGTATCAATATCATTTTTTCACCGTAAGAGACAGCAGGCTTTGGTGAACAATCATGGAAATTTTCAGGTCTCTGTGGAAATCCAACAAAAAGTTATGACGAGAGAAAAAAGTGGTTCATTTCCAGAGTTTGAAATCTGAGCGAAGGACGAATTTCCTACGCTCAAACAAGTGTAACTCATCTCAGAACGGTAATAGGTGAGAAATAAATTCTTGAATTGTGAGCGTCAGGAGTGTCTGAAGATATACTGGGACAAGCCTCATGTTTTAACTTCGCTTCGTTAAGGAGATATGACGATTCGAATATGCCTCTCATTACAGAAATCAAGCGGTGATTTTGAACAAACTCTCCATTGACTTTCTATGGAGAGTTTTCAGACTTTGTGTTGCTCTGAGGAGATTTGCCAAAATTCTATAAGTCTCACAACAATGATGGTGACATTTTCGGAAAGCCAGCAAAAATACCTACGTTTTGATGTATAATTTGTGGAAGTTGAGTGAAAATTGAGCAAGTAGCAAGAAGTTGTTCGGACATGAAGAGAAGACTGCGAAACCTACAGTGGCACACTGGAAGCCAAGTGCATAGCAACCATAACAACGCATGTATTTTCTGAAAAATCACAATTTTCCAACTCAAAACTTTAAGAGGCATAAAAATAAAACGGTAAAAGATTTGAAAAATCTGATTTATTCCTGAATAGCCCAATAATTTGAGAACATTTTAAAGTTTGAATGGTTGTTCTACGTGAAAGTAGGAAAAAGTAGTTAAGTTTCAAAAACAAGCAAAATTTAGCAGAATTGCAGAAGTTTCCCATTCATTTCAATGGGACAAATTAAAGGAAAAAAGTGGAATATTTTAAAAAGTATAACAGTAATAAACACCAAAAGATATAGCGATCATTAGCAGAAATAGCAGAATAGTTTAAAATTTGAACGGTGAAAATCGGCTGAAAATTGTGGAAGTAGTTAAGTGCCAAAAAAAGTGAAAAAGTGGCAACTAGAATAATAATAAAGTATAAAGAATAAAGAGAAACAGGAACTCAATAGTGTGGATGCTTAAAGCATCCACACAATAATAAAGTATAAAGAATAAAGAGAAACAGGAACTCAATAGTGTGGATGCTTAAAGCATCCACACAATAATAAGAATAATAAATCCGACGAATAGTAATATGTGTGCCTCTTGGCATAGGCACACATAATAAATCCGACGAATAGTAATATGTGTGCCTCTTGGCATAGGCACACATAATAAGAATAATAAATCCGACGAATAGTAATATGTGTGCCTCTTGGCATAGGCACACATAATAAATCCGACGAATAGTAATATGTGTGCCTCTTTCCATAGGCACACATAATAATAATAATAATAATAAATCCGACGAATAGTAATATGTGTGCCTCTTGGCATAGGCACACATAATAATAAATCCGACGAATAGTAATATGTGTGCCTCTTTCCATAGGCACACATAATTACATGTACATGGGTGAACGTGTCGAGAGACAGTCACACAGTACTCTTCTTTATTGCAGGTTATATAGGCATGTAGGTTACACAGCAGACGGAGGCAGTCTCCGCCTGTTCTCAGAATATAGATTGCTTAACTGACAAATGCATATCTTACTAAACATTCTGTCCGTACTATACTAAACGTCTGCTTAAGTGGCATTTTCCGTTGCTCTTTGCACAGGAACTTGTCTTCACAGGCATATGATAAGCATAGGCAAGGTTTCATGTTTTATCAGGGTGAATCATCATTCAGAGTTTACACAGTTACAAGCAAAGCATATTTGAATAATAAACAAAATCTTTTCACAGAATACATTTTTTTTAACCAAGCACCAAGCAAGTATAAATATTTCTTTCACTGATGGACATCATGTCATGATCCTGGGTCGGTGACCCAGTGTTTCTGAGTTTTGTACCTTTTTTCGTTTGGATTTCCTCGTGGTTTGTTACTGTAGTGTGTTTTTCTCACTGTGTCTAGCTCCCTAGCCGTTTAGTATTTCCTCAGTCCAGTTTTAGGTTTTGTAATGTGGCTTCCCTGTGTTCTGTATTTCCTGTTTTACTTTGAGTCCCTCTTCGGTGTGTAGGCTGTGTAAGAATTCAGGGGAAGGATGCTTAAAATGCCATATTTGGATGCAATGACATCACAGCTACACGACGAGGACTGTCCGAATTCAAAGAGCACTCAAAATGTGGCGACAAATGCGTCCTACTTTTCTGCGAATTTGAGGCTTGGTGGTGTCCGAATTCAGAGGAAGGATGCTTCGATGCCATATTTGGAGGCAATGACGTCACGGCGACGTGACGAAGGGTGTCCGAAATCAAAGAGTACTCAAAGTGTGGCGACAAATGCGTCCTACTTTGCCCTGAATTCTAAGGCTGTGTCCCAATTCAGGGTATGCACGCTTGAAGTACGCATTTCAAGTGCGATTACGTCACCGCCACGCGACGACGGCTGTCCCAATTCGAAGTGTACTTCAAATGCATACTCCAAATGCGCCGTCGATTTCCCCAAATATCAAGCGTGGTCCGGTGCACGCTTCGTGGCCCCATATATCCCACAATCCATAGCGCGGCGGTGGGTGTGGATAATTTTGCCGCAAAATACGGCAGAAGGGAGCAGCTGAAGAGTGAACTGTCAAAAGTAAATACTGAATATTATGTCACTTATTTATGTGCGAATGTTTAGGAACATTAAAACATTACTGTTGGCCACATGTCGGCAAAGTTATGTGACATTAGTGATGTTTGTACTTTAAGTGTTAACTTGGTTTTAAAGCCTCTACTTCTAAATACATATATAGTCGACCTTAATCTTACAGAGAATGTGATGATTTTATGGATAATTAAAGTCAGTCATATATCCACAAACACAACAAGCTGAAAGTCAGTGATGCTGCTCGGTTTGCAGTCCTGAATATGACGGCACAAGCAGGATTCACTGCACTGTTAATGTTAGCTATGTTATATTGCTGCCTCTGTTTGGTGGTGTCGAGCCAAACAGACTTTAACGTGTGTTTGAACGAGCTGACGGTTCACTCGTTAAGCTGAAAGAAAGATGCTTTAATCACAGGAGTCACACATGTGTCCACTGGACCATCTGGGAACTCTTCTTGTTTAGCACTCGTAATAACACAAACACTAAATCCTCCTTCTCTTGTGCTGTTTTGTAGCAGTGTATACACCTGAGACTGTCACCTGTCTGTCTGTCCTGCACTCTCTCTCTCTTTCTTTCTCTCTGATTGTGGAATAAAAGTATGAACATGTATTTATAAGTTACACTTGTGTTTGAATCCTGCAGCTTATCACACATTTGATTTCCATGTGTGACAACTGCAAGTGTCCAGAGTGAGGACAGACTGAGGGACCCACTGCTGCACATCATCTGTGAGGCTTTGCACCCCTGATGATCCACCAGGACAAACTCAGCAGTGTGTGAGGAAGAGGAGGAGGAAGATCCAGCAGCAGCTGACAGATGTTGAGAATAGACAGACTGTTCCCTGTTTGTGAAGGACTGCTAGAAAAGTTTAAAATAACTCATTGTCTGTCCTGAATCAGTCTTATTAGGTAATGTTCAAATAATGTTATCATTCCAGTGTTTTCAGTGTGGGAGAAAGTACTCAGGGCCTTCAGGTTACACACTATGAAAGGCAGCAACAAGTTTAATATTCAGAAACCTAAAGTATGTATCAGCAGCAGAATGGAGCTAAAAATAAATGTTTGTTTCAGTTCTATGAAGCTTTGAGTATTTTGGATTAGTAGCACTGCTGTGTTTGTTGCATCATATTGCTGTAATTGTTTATATGCTTTATATATTCTGAGGTAAGTTGATCTATAGTGTTACATCATATTCTATAAGGATGTTATGTGTTTGTATACTTTCTGCCCAGTTTGACCCATTTAGCAGAAGTCAGCCTGTTTAAGGCTCTGATATCTATTCTGTGTGACTTAACGCAGTTATGACATGGTCTGATTTTCTCACCCAATAAAGGAATATTCAATATATCAGTCTACTCTTCATTCTATCAGAAACAGTTATCACAGCTCGTACATTTTCTTTTTATACATATATATAAGCATTGAGCCAAATTTAGTAATGCCAACATATTGAAAGAACAATGTTTGTCTCTTATATATAATACATCTGTATATACACTGTCAGAGATACTTGTCTTTGAGTGAAGATTTAAGGTGATAGGAAATATAAATAACTGCTACTTGCATCTTTGACCCAGAGTTCAAGCTCATATATATATACATATATAATCTGACAATACATATAATATTGTCCATATTATATTAACATTAACACAGTGAGATGACTTTAGTCTCATGAATAACATTAGCTAATTATTATTTACTAACTAATCTTGAAATGACTGTTCAGTACAGAAATGAAGCCCAACTATCATGTTTTACAGTCCTGTGGTCTCAACTAATCAAAGTGATGTCATGACAAAAATGAATGACCAACAAAACATTTTTTCTCCTTCATTTCTGTCACACAAAGCTGTATGAAACATTTCTCGCGGTTAGTATCATGGTTGCTAGGCAACCTGAACAGCGCGACGAAGGCTAGACCGTCCCATTTCACAAGCCTCTCACTTCCGCACTTCCCGTACTTGTAGTACGCACCGTACGTAGTACGCGTAGTGTGCGTACTTCAAGCGTGCATACCCTGAATTGGGACACAGCCTAAGGATGGTCCAATGTATCCTTCATGTCCTACTATATCCCAGGATTCATTGCGGGTCATAGAGGAGATTTGTTTCTGATAACGCTGGTGGTCGAAGCAGGAGAGGAAAACACTTTCAAATGTAAGTATATGAAAATCTGGTTGTACAAAAGTTAAATTGTTATATCGGTCGTTTTGTTAAGCTTTGGGCATCTGCATAGACATGTTCCTTTTCTTTAAAATAACCATAAACCAGCTTGTATCGGGGGTCCCGCGATTTTTCATGTATTGCCGCTTACATACAGCTAATTTTGATTTTTTCGAATTGGTGATATGTTGTGGGGAACAAAGACCAAATGGCTTAATTTATTAAAACGAGGAGAAAACGATCACCTCTTCACTGGGGTGAAGAATTGGGCCGCTACGGCGTGGATGTACAAGAATAAATCAATTTACGCATCATATTCATATGAGTACGGTCCTATTAACCCTCATGCTGTACAGCAGCGGTCCCCAACCTTTTTGAGCCACAGACCGGTTTATGTCAGACACGGAGCGGCCTTTAAGGTATCGCGGATAAATACAACCACATAAAATGATCCGACCAAGACAAAAACTGTGGTATTTTGTAAATATAGTAATAATAAACATGAATGTACTGTGTAATTGTGTAACTTTATTAGCAGTGTCCTCCTGAAAATGCGCCAATATTGACAGTAACATCCTCCTCTCTGCCGCTTAATGCTCTCTGGTCGCTATGGTAACGTGTAAATATTTCTTTCAAAATAAGACACACAACTACAACAAGGGAAAGACTCAGGGAAACCGAGTTAACGATAAAACCCCTGAAAACCATAAATTTCACACCGGAGCCTTAACTCTGTGGCCCGGTACCAAACGACTCACGGACCGCTGCTGTACAGAACCTGTGATGTCCAGACGGTGTTCCTCTGGTGTTCTGCTGTGAAAACCTTTGGACTTAGGGATTAACATAGTTGCCATGGTGTCCTTTCTTCTCTTATTTGTTGTGTGTGATCAGGACAATTCTGGAGAAGATGGGCCTGCAGGGGAAAGTCACCTCCTTGCAGGCCAGAAGACATGAGATAACTTTAAAGAATACAAAGTACGTATGTGTGTTATCAAGAAGATAATTCTCAAGAACACAAGTTAATAAATGTGCAATTACTGAGAGTTGTTGTGGTGTTTTTATTTGCCTGCTGTCATTTTTGATTTCCTCTGCCTTCAGGATTGCAAGTATCCAGGCTCAGGAGAGGGGGTCAGTGGGAAGCCCACTGCTGCTACTTGGCCCTGGTTTGCCCTCATGGATGAGGTGATAGGATAGATGCCTTCCATTAAGCCTCCTGTCCTAATTTCCTCTCTCCCTGAGGACACTCCAGGGCCAAGCGCAGCAGTGGGTGACCAAAACGACAGCGATGACGAAGCAGCTCAGCCACCTACGTCAGGGAGAAAGAGGAAAAGAGACAGGGATGATGAGCTGCTAGACCTCATCAGAGAGGACATGAGGCAGCAAAGAGAGGCTGAGGAGAGGAGAGCAGGGAGAGGACGGACAGACTGTTTTCACTTCTAGAAAGATTAGTTCCCAAATGAGTTATGTATTGAGAAATTTATTTATTTGAATATATTTGTTACATTGTTATATGTGTTGCATTAGTTTAAAGGTTTTATGTTATTAATAAATTGATTCAAACAAACAGTAATTGTCACTGAACTCAATTTGATTTACAGGCATTTGTAACACGTATGAACATAACGCTAACTTTGAACAATATTACTTGGATATTTATTTGATAGCAATAAAGTAAATAATAATAACAATTAAACAAGAATATTTCAAATACACAGTATGTAAAGATGGAAAAACAATATTTTCAGTTGTTCACACAGGATTAACCTGAGTGACCTGTTCCTGGACCGTTTCTTTAACAACTGTAATAGATTACAGGAAGTCTCTGGCAGTGTTGCTGAATCTGCCCGAGCAAGATCAGACATGGATGAGCTGCTTCAACTGAGACCTGCGGTTTGTCTTTTCTGGTCGGCGAGTGGAGAATCACACAGGGTGGTCTGCAAAGAGAGCTTTAGGATGCTTCCTCCCACTGTCCACTGCATCGTCCATCCACAGGGTTTGCAGGGCTGGCTCACTCATGGCTGCTACACCACTAAGATGTTTACAGAAATATGCAAGCAGGAGATGGTGGATGCTATATTGTTAGTATAATACTTGTAACTCTGTAGCAGACAACAGTTTGATAAAGTGCTATGTAAAAAAACAAACAAACAAAAAATTAGATTCTATACGTTTCAAAGATATTTAGTTTATATATTTTATATGATACAGTACATGTGTGAGAATGACCGATGTTGTGGCAAAAAATGATCGTCTGCCAAAAACTGATTTCCGGTTTTTGCCCTAAACTGACTGCTCGTATTTAACCTGCTATGAATAACTTGTTGGTCTATAATACGTGAAACATGTCAAATGTGTCCCTCATTAGTGATATCAAGTCACCTGCCACCAGCAACATTCCTGTAAGAAGGTAGAAGCTGCAATCAGTTTTTGGCAGTGACTTTTATATATCCTTTATTCATCCAGTTAAAAAAAAAATCTTATTGACATTAGAAATTTATTTTTTGAGAGTGATCTGGCCAAGAGGACAGCAGACAGCGCAACAAATATATCAATTGTACCTACATTATAACCAGAGTTATAAAGATACTTGAACAACAGGTAATTATTGTATATATAAAACCCCTTAGTAAACCATGTTCATCGAAGTCTATTTACCAATATACATTACACATATTACACTCGGAAACATTGGAAATCAGTTTGGCAGGCGAACACTTTTTGGCACAACGCCGGCAATATTTCAATTATCTGTGTAATTAGCTAAGTAATTCCTAAATGCGTGTAGATTAAAGGAAATTATTTTACCTGGATATGATTGTCTCTGATGAGCCTAAGGTACAAAACATGCGGGCGGCGACGATAAGGTTTTTCTAGCTCCTCGAGAAATAAAATTGTCCAAACAACGGAGCAACATTTCTGGGTCCATTTTAAAGTTTTCGCATTGTGGCGCTAGCGATCGGGAAAAACACGCAAGTAAGGGCGGAGTTGAAGGCTAGGAGGCTGTCCACAGCCCATCTGTTATGTTGGATACTCATTGTTTGTTCAATAAAGTTTCTATGGAGAAAAAAGGGGGCTGTCCAAGCCACTCACTTCCTGACTACCCGTCCGTCTAAGGACACTACCTTGTGACGTAGGTAGGTAGTGTCCTTATGAGCATCCTTCCCCTGAATTCGGACACAGCCACTGTTTTACTTTTGTCCATGATGCGCTTACCATCAGGGTCATGCTTCACATGAAAACCAAAATAGTTCCAAACGCCGGATCCTAATGAGGGTGGGGGAGGTTCATTTTCGGGTAGCGTTGAGGCAGTTGCCATGTTGCAACGAGCTTAGCTTCTGTCTTGCTAGCTTGTGCTGCGCTCAGTGGATCTGCACTCGACAGTGCAGCCTAGGCGGAGTAGTCGAATGCAGATCCACTGAGCGCTCAACACAGACAGCATCGTCAGAAGAAAAGTTGATAAAATAAACTACAAATTTTGTATTGTTCAATACATATGCATACTGAACCGAAAGCACTGTATCGAACGGTTCAATATCGATACGAGTATTGTTGCACCCCTGTTACGGCCGGTCTAGGAAACCCGATCGCAACACAGAAGAGTGATCCATCCCCTGCTCCACCCCAAGCAGCACATCACACCATAACTTATGCATAAAACAGTTTTATTTACAAACACACCAAAGACAAGAGATCACAGGAGTCACCCAGGCTTCGGGGTGGACCCAGGCCAAAATAACAAACAAAAAGGGAAACTAACTCACGGGAGCGCGTACTTACCTAGCCCCAAAATAACATAACAAAACAACAGTCACTTACCTCCCTAACTAACTAAACATGAGAAAACTGTGCCCAACAGAAAAGGCGGTCCACCCCTACTTCCTCCTGGACCAACAAAACCACATAGGGCATGTCGCAGCCCCTGCTGGTTGGGGTAAAAACCGAGGATGGATGGCTTCCGTCTTCAATCGTGCCGCCTTATACTTCGCCTCCAGGGCAGCATCCAATCCTGGCGGACCGTCCTCAGGATCCACCACTCCCAGAGGCGCACCTGCACAGTCACATTTGCATGTCATAATCTCAACCCACGGCGACAGCCGTAACAACCCCTAATACATATATTTATAGATATATAGATATATAGATATATAAATATATATCTATATATATATATATTGTAATGACCTGGCTGGGGTTGTTAGCCAGGTGCATTCTGGGTATTGTGTTGTCTGTGTTTTCTATCGTTCTGCTAGTTCCTATGTGTTTGATTCGCATGTTGTGTTAGTGTTATGTTAATGTAAGCCACAGTGAAGTTGATGTGTGTTCTGTGGAGCGGGTTGAATTGGTATGGTTGGCTGACACCGCGACCCTATGTGGTGGGAGCGTGATAGGGGTTCGGTGTCAGCAGCGTTACAGTGGTTGTAAAAATTGTTGAATAAATGACTGGTGTGAACCACTACTGCCTCCTGCTGGATCGTTTGGGGATTACAAGCCTGCTGCTGAGACGCTCGGGGTCGTGCGGTGTATGAGGCACGAGCGCTCTCCATTCGCCGCGAAGTTCAGCGATAGCTGCTAGCGCCCTGCTAGCCGTTTTAGCTAGTGAGCAGTTTAGCCAGTTCAGCTCTACTAACCCACGGTCGCTACAATTGGTGTCAGAAGTGGGATTCATGAGTGTCTAGCAGACACTATGGAGCCGACCATAGGCGAATTAGAGCGTCTAATCCGAGACAACTGCTCGCTTCTGGAAAGCATGGCTGCCGAGACCCAGCGGAGAAGACCCGAGCTGGGGCGGCCAGAGGGCCACAGCGCGCCCCGGAACAGCCACCCCCTGCTCTCCCGCGGCCGGAGGGGATTCCTGGGGCTGCACCACAGCTTCCTGGCAGGACGGCTGCTAAGCTACAGCACTACACTGGGGCGACGCAGCTAGAGCCGTACCTGGCCCAAGTCACGCTGGCTGCCACTCACAATGGGTGGGGTCAAGAAGAGACTGCCACCCACCTGGCGCTCGCACTGGAGGGCCCAGCGCTCCAGGTTCTGCTGGACTTGCCCCTAGAGGAGCAGCGCGACCTCCAGGCTCTGACCACGGCGCTCGGCAGACGGGTTGGACAGAGACCACCAGCCGAACAGAGCAGGAGGAGCTGGCTCGCCGACGCCGACGCGAGGGAGAGAGCCTGGGGTCCATTGCTGCGGACGTCCGCCTCTATGCCCGACGGGGCTATCCAACGTTCCAGGAGCGGCACGAGAGGAGCTGGGTCTCCACGCCTTCCTGAGGGGCCTCACACCGGAGAGGCTGCGACAGCATGTCCGGCTGTCATCCCCCGAGACCTGGAGGAGGCATTGAGGGAGGCTGAGCGGGCTGAGGAGGTGCTGCGGGGCGAGCCAGTGACCCGACGATCGGCCAGGGGGTCGAGCGAGAGATGAGCGCGACCCAGTCGGATGAGGAGGAGGCGGCCAGACGAGCCCAACCAGAGGCAGTCCCCCGTCGGAGGCGCCGGACGGACTGCTGTTATCGGTGCGGGGAGCCCGGTCACCTCGCCCGGAACTGTCCTGCACCTAGTCCTCGGGCCCGAGTGACATCACCGACGGGAAACGGCCACGGGGCGGGACAGTGAGGGAACCCCACCCCAATCATTAAACCCTCTCTGTGACACTCATCCTGTGGTGGGCCGCTGTGGTCCACCCGTGGACTATACCTGGACTGTATAATTGATGGACGGTCTTGCCGGGCCCTGGTGGACACGGGTCCACCATCTGCTTGCTGCGGAGGGGGTGCTTCCGGAGACAGGCGGTTCATTGCCGAAAGATTGGACCCCTACTCACACAGCGTTGTACACTGTCACAGGAGAAAAGACTGTGATGCCGGGGAAAAAGACTCTGCAGGTGGTGGTGGGAACGAACAGTGTGAACCATGAGTTCTGGCTTGCCGACATAACAGACGAGTGCATTGTTGGACTGGACTTGCTGGCCCACTGGGGGGCACGGGTCGATGTGCCCGGAGTTGCCATCCACCTTGGTGCTGAGACCGTGCAGCTCCAAGTGGGCCGCGGTAGCCAGGGACAGACCCCCACCCCACCAGCACCCCCAAAGCCCTCGAGCCCCACAGCTCCAAGCCACAGCCAGGGGTCGAGGGCGGCAAGGGTGCGGAAGAGGACCCAGGGGGTGAACGTAAGCAGGGCCAACATCCCGCAGCCAGAGTCGCCACCTAGCTCGGCAGTCTCCCCGTCACCTGGGACTGTCGCAGCAGTAGAGGAGCTTGGGCGGCGGAGTGGGGTGCACCTCAGTGCGACACAGCAGCGGCAGCTGCAGAGCCTCTTGGCAGAGTTCATGGACATTTTTGCCGCCAGGGAAGAGGACTGCACTGGGACGGGCCTGGTGCAGCACACTATCGACACTGGAGCTGCTGCTCCAATCCGGCTGCGGCCCCACCGCCTGCCCCTCGCCAAACGCCAAGCTGCCGAGGAACTGATAAAAGAGATGGCAGCTAATGGTGTCATTGAACCCTCGGATAGTCCATGGGCCGCACCTGTGGTTATGGTGCGGAAGAAAACAGGGGTTGGCGCCCTTGTGTGGACTACAGGCGTCTGAACGCGGTCACCCGCAAGGACTCTTACCCGCTACCTCGCATCGATGACGCACTGGATTACATCGCTGGGTCCAGTTGGTTCAGCTCGCTAGACCTCCGCAGTGGGTACTGGCAGGTGGAGCTTGCTGCTGAGGCACGGCCCAAGACTGCATTCACCATAGGGCAAGGACTGTGGCAGTTTAGGGTGATGCCTTTTGGACTATGCAATGCACCAGCCACGTTTGAAAGGTTAATGGAAAGGGTCCTCAAAGACATTCCCTGTGCCCGCTGCGTGGTCTATTTGGATGACTTGCTGACTCATGCCAAGGACTTTGAACAGGCTGTTGCCAACCTGCGAGAGGTCCTGACTGCCATCCGCGGGGCCGGACTAAAGCTGAACCCAGCCAAGTGCAACCTTCTTGCTCGCCAGGTGAAGTTCCTGGGACATGTGGTGAGCGAAAAGGGGGTGGCTACTGACCCCGAGAAGGTGGTTGCTGTGGGGGACTGGCCTCCCCCATCGAACGTCGCCGAGCTACGAAGCTTCCTGGGGCTGGCCTCCTATTATAGGAGGTTTGTAAAAGACTTTGCCACCGTCGCTAGCCCCTTGCATCAGTTGACAAACAAGGGTCAGCGGTTTGGTTGGACTGAGGACTGTGCAGCGGCTTTCGAACAGCTGAAAACTGCCCTTGTGAGTGCCCCGGTCTTGGCGTATCCTGACCCCAGCCAGCCTTTCCTTTTGGACACTGACGCCAGCAACGTGGGGGTCGGAGCTGTGCTCTCCCAGAGAGGAGAGGCTGAGGAGCGAGTGGTGGCATACTACAGCTGCAGCCTCAGCCGGGCCGAGAGGAATTACTGTGTTACCCGGCGTGAACTGTTGGCTGTGGTCCTGGCGGTTCGTCATTTCCGACCTTACCTCCTGGGCACTAAGTTCCTGCTCAGGACCGACCACGCCAGCCTAACCTGGATGCTGAACTTTCGCCAGCCGGAGGGTCAGGTGGCCCGGTGGCTGGAAATACTACAAGAGTACGACTTTGAGGCCCAGCACCGACCAGGGCGGCAGCACGCCAACGCTGACGCCCTGTCCAGGCGCCCCTGTTCTGCGGATGAGTGCCGGTACTGCAGGCGCCTGGAGGAGCTGGACCGGGGTCCGACATCGGCAGCAGCAGAACCCGAGGGTGAGGATGAAGGGCAGGAACCTTTCACCGCGGCGGAGCTGCAGCAGCACCAGGTGAGCGATCCAGCGCTGGGATGGTGAGGGACTGGATGGAGGCAGGGACACGGCCAGACTGGTCCGCCGTGTCTTCCCAGGGCCCGAGACGAAGTCGCTGTACTCCCAGTGGAACAACCTGGAGCTCCATGGTGGTGTAATCTACCGGCGGTGGCGAGCGCCAGACGGGGAGGCGACATACTCCAGCTCCTGGTTCCCCGGGCCTTGCGGCCTGAGGTCCTCCGCTGGGTTCATGGGGCTGCAGGTACTGGCCATTTTGGGAATGGCAAGACGGTGCGGCGGCTGAGACGGCGGTTCTACTGGCCGGGGTGTCGTCAGGACGTGGAGATCCATGTCCACTGCTGTGACGACTGCACGGCGCAGAAAGGTCCCAGCCAGCGCTCCCATGCCCCATTGCAGCAATACCTAGTTGGGGCGCCAATGGAGCGGATCGGAGTGGACATCCTGGGTCCGTTCCCTGTTACTGATGCCGGCAACCGGTATGTCCTGGTCGCGATGGATTATTTCTCAAAGTGGCCAGAGGCGTACGCGGTGCCGGATCAGAGTGCGGTGACGACGGCGCGGACCCTGGTGGATGAGATGTTCACGCGGTTTGGTGTACCGGAGGAGCTCCATAGCGACCAAGGGAGGAATTTTGAGAGCCAGGTGCTGGGAGAAGTGTGTCGGAGGCTGGGGGTGAGAAAAACCAGGACCACCCCCCTCCATCCCCAGAGCGATGGTCTGGTTGAGCGGTTCAACCGCACGCTGGCCACCCAGCTGGCCATCCTGACCAGCCAACATCAGAGGGACTGGGACCAACACCTGCCCCTTGTTTTGTGGGCGTATCGAACAGCAGTGCAGGAGTCAAGTCAGTGCACTCCTGCAGCGTTAATGTTCGGAAGGGAGCTCCGAACCCCGGTGGACTTGGTGTTCGGGGCGCCCCCTGAGCCGGAGATTGCTGGTGGACCAGAGATGGACTACTTCCGGCGGCTCAGGGAGCGGTTGCACACGGTGCATCAGCTGGCAAGACGGACATTGGAGGGAGCTGGGGCCCGCCAGAAACGGGCGTACGATACCCGTGCGCACGGTCCTATGCTGGGGCCGGAGATCGGGTCTGGGTGTTCTGCCCCAGAGGAAGCGGGGCTGACCCCCAAGCTCATGAGCCACTGGCAAGGCCCGGGCGAGATCCTGGAACAGCTATCGGAGGTGGTCTTCCGAGTCCGGATGCCGGGCGGGGAAGGCGGGTGGTGCTACACAAGGACCGGCTGGCGCCATACCATCCGCTTGCCCCCAACCCACAGACTGGTGTGCAGCCTGGGGACTCCTTGCCCCCTACGCCCAGCCCAAATGGGGGCGCCATGGATTCCCAGTCAAGGCCGAAGCGTACTCGACGCCGGCCCGGACATTTGCTGGACTACAGAGTGGACAGTTAAGGTTGTGGGGACACTAAACCTCTTGGGGGGGGGCTGTGTAATGACCTGGCTGGGGTTGTTAGCCAGGTGCATTCTGGGTATTGTGTTGTCTGTGTTTTCTATCGTTCTGCTAGTTCCTATGTGTTTGATTCGCATGTTGTGTTAGTGTTATGTTAATGTAAGCCACAGTGAAGTTGATGTGTGTTCTGTGGAGCGGGTTGAATTGGTATGGTTGGCTGACACCGCGACCCTATGTGGTGGGAGCGTGATAGGGGTTCGGTGTCAGCAGCGTTACAGTGGTTGTAAAAATTGTTGAATAAATGACTGGTGTGAACCACTACTGCCTCCTGCTGGATCGTTTGGGGATTACAAGCCTGCTGCTGAGACGCTCGGGGTCGTGCGGTGTATGAGGCACGAGCGCTCTCCATTCGCCGCGAAGTTCAGCGATAGCTGCTAGCGCCCTGCTAGCCGTTTTAGCTAGTGAGCAGTTTAGCCAGTTCAGCTCTACTAACCCACGGTCGCTACAATATATATATATATATATATACATATATATATATATATATATATATATATACGCTAAGCGGAAGGAAGGAGGCCGGGGACTGGTGAGTGTCAGTACCAGTGTCAGAGAGACAGAGAGAGAGAGATATGTGTGTGTTTTTGTCATTTTTATATTGTTCTTGTCACAGAGAACAAAGTAGCAAGCTGATGTTTGAATAGCTAAAACTTGAATTGGAAATTGTGTTAATGTCTTTGAAGATATGTCTGAAATCTTTTTGCAGTCTGAACTTTAAAGCAAGATTATTGGTATTAAACTGAGACATCGACCAGCTAACTGGTTATCTGTCTAATTCGGTTTGGACTAATAAACTTGTTATCTCAGGGACGCCCGAGGAGAGCTTGTACAGAAGTCTTAGAAACTGAAAATGACTTAGTGATCAAAATAAATTTTATTGAGTGGTATCGAACAGTAAAGTGAAAATTTAACAGAAGAGCTCACTCACCCTGTTTTATGCTTCTTTAGCATAATGGGGCATTAACTGCAAATTAATGGACTCTATAGTTGTGCTATGATGTGGGGGAGTCATCCAGTTTTAGAATTTGTAGCTTCTGTGGTCATTGTCTATCTTAGGTAAAGCTTCTACATTTAAAACATTTTTATTATAATTCTTGTAATAAAATTAGTCAATACATATATTATATAAGCTTGTGTATAGCCATATACAGCAACCGGATTCTCTGCAGCATGATGTGGTTCTCTAGTCTCTAATTATCTTTGTTGATTCTTTAGATTTATGGAAATCAAGAATTTGTGGTGACCTCCAAACAGCAAAGCGCCTTGAACCACTTTAATGATCCAGGTGGAGATGAACCAGATTACAAAAACTTTACAACTGAAGAATTCTACTGCAATGAAAATTACCATAAAGCTAACAGAAGATAAATATGCACATGTACTTAAACTGTGGGTTTTAAGTTAATACTGTCATGGTCCTGGGACTTCTGACCCAGTGTTTTGAGTTTTGACGTTCTGTATTTAGTTCGTTTGTATTCCAAAGATCTCAAGGTTGTCTGTTCAGTATAGTTTATTAGATTTCCCCTTGTGTCTGTGTTTAGTTCTTATTTCCTGTGCCTTGTTTCCCTTTGTGTTTTATTCCATGTTTTCCCAGCCTGTTAATGTCTGTGCTCTCCCCATGCTCCTGTCTGCGTCTCCATGTTCTTCTTGTGTTACACTTAAGGTCTGCGTCTTGGGTCAGTATTTTCAGTTCTGTGTCCTCCCTGTCTTGTTATGCATAATTGTCCTCAGCTGTGCTCCCCGTGTGTTCCCACGACCCTCATTACCTTCTGTGTATTTATATCAGAATTTCCCTCTGTTCCGTGTCGCGTTGTCCCTCATGCTGTGTGTTCCCTTGTGTGCCTCTCTGTGAGGTTTAGTTTATATTTTTCCCAGCTCAGTTTAATGTTGTATCTTTTCCCTGTATCAGCAAATCAGCTGCATTTTTTGAGTTCATTCCCATGCATGATGAGTCGTGCATTTTGCGCCCAATCTCCTGCCTGCACACAGCACTCCCTGACAAATACAGATTATCCTGTTTGTTTCATCTTTAAAACGAAATTCACAGCAATGTACCGCTGTTGTTCAACATTTTCATGTCTTGTGATCCAGACTTGTTTATTATTATCAGGAAAAATACTCTGTGCATATTTATATATTGAAATATAATATTATATGAATGGGTTTTTTTGTTATTTTATATATTTTTTCATTTGTGTTTAGTATTGAAACACACGCCTAGGCAAACCCCTTTAAAAAAATTAAAATGCTTCATTCAGTCAGTCATGTTTTGGCATATTCAGCTCTTCATCAGGCACTTAAAGAGAAACAATGATTCTTTTCTACATTTATCTGACACATACTGGATGCTTTTCTGAGTATGAATCTACAAATTAGGGCAAACAGGCTAGGTCCAGTTGGAGCTCACTTCCATGTGTTAAATGTTCAATCTTTAAAAGCCATAAGCAATATAATACATTACATATCAGTTGCAGGGATCACTTTTTGCAGAAGAAATAATTTTATGCTTATACTGGAAGTGTATTGTACTGATAAAAATTATGTGCTTTTACTTTAGGAGTACATCAAATTCAAAGCTTTATGGTTCAGTGATTTATTTTTTATATTTTTAAGATTGATTTAAATAAGCAAGTAAGAATAATGTTGTTCTTTTTCCCCCACTGGTGGACATAAACTCCCTCGCCTGATGAAACAAGAGTGTAACAATAAAATAGAGTCTGTGAACATATTGCAACATGACATGCAGTGAGAATGTGACAGCCCTCGGTCTTGGTCCCTGGCTTTTGAGTTTTTGTTATAACTTCATGTTTACTTTTGGTTGCTAATGGGTTTATCTTCATGCTTTTTAATACTGGTTGTACTTCTTATTCTTTGTTACCTCCCTTGTAGCCTTGTATATATTTAGTGATTCTGGTCAGTTTTGGTCTTCCTTTGCATTAGATTCACTATTTGTCTTAGTTTTAGTTGCTACAGACTTTCAGGTGTTCTTTTAGTTAGTCCCATTTTTGTGTTCCATTCAGTGCCAGGCTGATAAGCTAATAATAAATCTGCTACATTAAGGTGATCGGTATCTTTGATACTATTTTCATGACAGACTGATTAAACATAAGAAACCATGAGTTAACCCTCATCTCTGGCTTAACAAACTCAGAATTTGCACTAATTTTAATTTCTAAAACAGCTCTCTGGTCAGCTATTCAAACCAGAATACCAATTTCTACTTTCCAGTAAACTGAAAGTTAGTTTACTGAAAGTAAGAGGAAAAAGGAAAAACACACCTTTCAGTGTCACCCATTATCTCACACCGAGCCCTCTGCTGTTTCAGTGTAACACTGAATTATGCTGGAGTTTTTCAAATTAGTATGTTGGACAAACTATCAGAATCCAATACTAATGGGTGTTGGTGAGTCTATAAAAGACTATACTCTATAAAAGCTGTGTTACATATCTTTAGTTTGAATGTCACTTGATTTTGATATTAAATGTTGAATGTCAATAAATGTTTGACTTTATCACACTTCTCTTAATAACTAATAACTTGACAGGATGTTTTTACACAACCCCTGTGTGTGTGTGTGTGTGTGTGTGTGTGTGTGTGTGTGTGTGTGTGTGTGTGTGTGTGTGTTTTCCCTGTGGTCTTTGTTAGTTTGTTTTTACTGGTTTGTGTTTTTTCCATTCTGTTCTGCTCTTCCCAGGTTTTTATTTTTCTTGCACTTCAGTTGAACATTTTCTTGACTTGAGTTTCTTCTGTTTAGATTTTCTGCCAATCTTGTGGACTGTGTCATAATCTCACATTTCATCAGAAGATAAAGTTCCTTAGAGCCCAGTGTCTAAATATATTTGGGTGTATGGCAGGATATGGTAATCTGATAATTGGAGTCTTCTCTTTACTATAGTATTTATTGACAATTTGACTGTAATTAAGGAATGACTGGACAAAAGAGGATCTCAGGTTTCTGTACTATATGTCAAAACAAGATCCAAAGTGTAATTAAAGGATTAAAGTGATAGTTGTGTGGTATGCTGCACTTTTTGTAAAGCTTCTGAGTACTTCTTTCACCACTAGATGGCATATGTCAGCAATTTCATAATTGAAAAATATCTACACTAAAGTCAATCACAAGGTTTTTTTTTTCTTCAGTTTAAATAAATTGGTAAGATTCAATTGTACATAGAAAGTGAGCAATTCATAAAAAAGCTAAACTTGAAGTTAAGGAATTCACTTTCACAAAAAATAAAAATAAATTCCCCTTTCGCCCCTGTGGGTGGTGTATCCTTCAAGCTTCGGTCCTCTACTAGAGGCCTGGGCTTGAGGAGGGTCCTGTGCAGCATCTTTGCTGTTCCAGGAACTGCACTCTTCTGGACAGAGATCTCAGATGTTGTCTCCAACCGACCGCATGCTCAGCAAATAAGCAAATACCTCAGGCAAAAGAGGAGGAAGAGGAGGAACCATCATGGAAGGACAGGCCCCTGCACGGTATGTACCACTGGCAGATAGAGGACGTGGCTGACATCAAGAAATCCTACCAGTGGCTGGACTGAAAGACAGCACAGAGGCACAAATCATGGCTCGCAGGAACAAGCTCTGAGCACCAAGGGCGTCGATTTGGCATGGACGGAAGGGACACGTCCCCACCAATATCCAGCGATTATTGAATTGTCCCCACCAATAATTTGATCTCTTCGAGTAAGATAAGATAAGATAAGATGGCCTTTATTAGTCCCACAGGTGGGAAATTTGTTTTGTTACAGCAAAAGTGCAAAGTTATGTAGCAGAAATTAGAAAACACTGGAATGCAATAAAATAAAATAAAATAAAATAAAATACTATGTACAATAGAATAAAATAGAATAGAATAATATATACAATAGAATAAAATAGAAATACAAATACTATATACAACTGAGTAGGAAAATACAAAAACACAACTTCGTCAGAAGAAGAATTGCACATATAGCAGTCTTATTGCACATGTGTGGGTTTGTGTGTTTGATCAGCTGCAAAAGTCTTTATTGTAGAGTCTGACAGCAGTGGGGAGGAAAGACCTGCGAAATCTCTCCGTCCCACACCGTGGGTGCCGCAGTCTCCCACTGAAGGAGCTGCTCAGTGCCTTCACAGTCTCATGCATGGGGTGGGAGATGTTGTCCAACAGGGATGACAGCTTAGCCACCATTCTCCTGTCACTCACCACCTCCACTGGGTCCAGAGGGCCTCCCAGAACAGAGCTGGAGTAAAGAAATACAAACCCGATAGAAAGAAAAAAAAGATCTGTCAACGTCTCATTCGCCCAGCGGTGCAGAAAGAGTTAAATTACGTTCTCTACTGGAGTCCTACCTCATGTGACAAATATGGCCAATGTGATTGGCTGTGCCTTTCAGGGAGCTCTGTTTAGTTTTAGCAGCGGCAATCCTGCGCCAGCTGTGAGGAGCTGCAAGGAGGAGAGGAGGATGGCCGCAAAAAGGAAGAACCTGGATATAAGAAAGTATTTTTCAAAGAAACCTGTAAGTCACTTAAAGTCAAGTTCACTCATAAAATGTGTCCGTCATAATAACGTTACAGGCAATACCAGGCCATACATGCCAACCCTCCCGATTTTTCCGGAAGAATCCCGAATTTCAGTGCCCCTCCCGAAAATCTCCCGGAGCCACCATTCTCCCCAATTTCTCCCGATTTTCCACCCGGACAACAAAATTGAAAAACCATATCCTAGATTGGCCCAGCCAATTCCAGTTTCCAACAATGGCTACTACTACTGCAGCTACTTAGTATTAATATTACTCTTATTACTCTTTCTGGGTCGCGAAATAAACTTTTAACATATTTTCAGGCGAGAATGTAGTTGTGTAAACTTCAAATAACTTAAACATGTTATTGTTTGGCCTTTTTCAGTGTTTTATTTGTTCATGAGTAAATCGGTTTGGCTGAGATTAAAGTTATTAGATTAGATTAGATTAAATAAAACTTTATTAATCCCTCGGGAGGGTTCCTCCGGGGTTTTCACACAGCTGAATAAATGTCAAACAGAAAACTGATTAAACAGAAGTGTGAGATGGTCGAGAATCTACGCAAGCATCCGGTTATATTTTATTTTATTTAGACAGCAAGGAGCAGACGGCAGAGGTGACGTAATTATGAAGGCTAGACCCCCCAATTTCACAGTCGCTCATTTCCGGTCTACCCGGCTTTCGGAGGACCCGGCCCACTTAGACCGCGAAGGCCGGGTCCTCAGGTGGACGCAACCTCTGAATTTGGACACGGTCGGAAACAGGCCGGTGACATTTAACTTATTTTTTTCCGATAAGTAAACACTGTAAAAACCCCTTTGAATGTCTCCCTAATTCTGAGGTCTCAAGGTTGGCAGGTATGTGCTAGGCTTTGGCCCACATCAGTCTAAAACTGTATGTAACCATGAAAAAAGTGTTGCCATGTCCACCAGGACAGTATAGTATAGACAGTATAGTATAGACTCCTTCACATAGTGGACATTGAGTTGTTGTGTGGGGCACCAGTAATCCATGTGTGTTGCTGTAACAGTAGTTCATGTTTAGAATACAAAGTCCCAGCTCACTGACTTGATCGGGGCAATAGTGTGCCTAAAATGTTGCATAATTTTGCTGAGAGATCTTTTACTTTGTGGTAATCTTAGATGAGTAGTTTTATGGACAAAAACCAACAGGTCATTCAGTGTTCCCTTAGTACTAATGTGTAAGAGATGTTGGTGTACTATAACCAGTGTTGGGACTAACGCGTTATTAAGTAACGCGTTACAGTAACTACGTTATTATTGTGGTAACGAGCACGGTAACTAGTTATTATGCCAAAATCAGGAACGCGTTACTCGTTACTGGGATTTAGATAGGCTCGTTACTCGTTACTTCGTGTGGTGGATATCGCGGAGCTTCCACAGATTCAATAACATTAGCAAGTGGTGGAAGCCAGCAGGTGGATGAAGGAAAAGGGAGGCAAGAGGAGAGACCGGAAGCGGCCGCCGGTCCGCGTGTCAGGTGAACTGAACTTCAGGTAAGAAGTTATGACCTGCAGTCTATCGGAGTCAGATATAAACCAAGTTTAGGTGGAGTTTATTTTCGGTATGCTGACATTTTTGTACTGCGTGCTAGCTAGCATGACGGAGTTTCTATACAGCTGTGTGGGTGCTATGTTACTGATGTTGAACTTTATTTTGTTCATACGGTTAATTATTAGAGTTGCCAACCGTCCCGTAAAAAACAGAATCGTCTGGTATTCAGAGAAAATATTACGCGTTTCGTACTGAGGTGAAAAGGAACACAGTTTGTCCCGGACTTCAGCTACAATGAAAAAGACACAAAGCTGAAGCTGCACAGCTGCCTCTTCTTCTCTCATTCTCTCCTGTTTCTACTTCAATCACGAAACTGATCAATGATCAGCTGATCGGCTTTTCTCTCTTGTTTATTTATCGCCCACTTTGCGCCAGAAAGAGGAAACCAGCGGATGTCGCGTTAAACAACAGCAGCACGTTTAAGCTTGATCAGCTGTTGTTAGAATTTATTTAATATTAATTTCTAGTATCAGCTGATGTTTGCTGGAGCCACAGCTGTAAAGCTGCTGGTCATGATATCGGTTTGGTTATCTGGTGAGAGGGAAACATGCAGATGAAACCAGGAGATGTCCTTACTGAATCATCAGAGCTGAACAGGTGATGGAGAAACAGGTTTACCTTTTAGGTGACATGAATGAGTTGAAGGGAAGTTATGAACTGTTTCTGAGAGACAAATAACACCAGGATCCTTTTCTATGTAGCTGACAGCTGGTAACTGTGCAGGGGCGGGTCTAGCAAAGTGTTGCCAGGGGGGCAGGTAGGGCATTAACAGGGAAAGGGGGGCACAAGGAAATACTTTTCTTTATTATTCTCATTTAAAATGTCTCGCTTTTAAAAAAATAATTATCTGAGTCTTACAACAAACAATTGATAGATTGATATATATATACCATCAGAACAGTGTACATCACTGTCACAACAGTGTTTATTTTCATTCAAAGGCTTTATGATTTTTCCTATAATGGTGGGCCGGTCTCTAGTCAAAATGCCCGGGACGATTTTTTTGTCCCAGTCCAGCCCTGGATGCAGCTCATCTGCAGTCTGGTGTTACCTACATCTTCCTATTCAGAAGGCAGAATTTCCAAGTTCTGAGTACAATCAAAAGCACCACGACTGCAGTTTTTGTGTTGGATGTAAAAAGCAGGCTAGAATCATGGCGGCGGTCAACGACGGTCCAGGCGTGGGATTTCTCTCGTGGAAATGTGCACATTATTTTTTCCTTTCTATTGGTAGGTGGCACAGTGCACTTGTGGCAAGTAAGCAAGCTAGAAGACTGGCAATCTTGCTGGGTATCCAGTTACGGAAGCAACACATTAACAAGAGAATTCTGAGTAAAACCAAAGTTACTTTCCCTAGTAACTAGTTACTTTGAAAGTAACGAGTAACTTGAAGTAACTGAGTTACTTTTTTAGAGAAGTAACTAGTAATGTAACTAAGTTACTAATTTAAAGTAACTTACCCAACACTGACTATAACTGAAGTAATGTTGTTAAGTCCTTAAAGTCATATTCTTTTATTGTCATGACTGTATTTGAAGCTTTTTTTATTTTTGTATGATACCTGATTTATATGGAATATGGCTGAAGTAAACTAAAGTCTAAAATCAGTCATTTGTTTAATAGTAATTTAACATTATATAATTCACATATAAAACTATGAATTGTAATTTTAAATGGTTTAAAGGCATGTAGAATAGCATATGTAGGCAAGTATATTTCTCCTTTTTTTATCAAGAAGCAAAGACAAAAAGGAAAAAAAAAGAAACAGGGCAGGGTTCGGTGGTTGAATCATCCGTCCCCACCAATGCCAAAACCAAATCTACGCCCTTGCTGAGCACAAGCTCCATAGAGGCTGGGGTCTATCACACTAGGCAAGGCCCCAGGTGCAGGCTGTGTAAAGATGCCCCTGAGACAATCCAGCACATAACAGCAGGGTGCAAGATGCTAGCTGGCAGGGCATGCATGGAACGCCATAACCAAGTGGCCGGCATAGTATACAGAAACATACAGAAAAAAACCTGAGCTTAAAGGATAGACCGCCCACAGGTGCGGCATCTGTATTCATTAAGGGGCCCTAGGTACTAGGGTGTCAACACAGAAACTGTGGTACTGCAAGAGGAAATCAGGAGTTGCAGGGTGTTGTTTGCAGTGGTGATGGACAGGATGACAGAGGAGGCCAGGCAGGAATATCTGTGGACTAAGATGTTTGCAGATGACTGTGTGATCTGTAATGAAAGCTGGGAGCCAGCGGAAGAGAGTCTATAAGAGTCAAGGCATGTTCTGGAAAAAACATAAATGAAAAACAGTTAAAGCAAGACGGAATCTGTGTGAAAACAAGAGTGAGAGAATTGTAACAGTGAAGCTGCAAGGACCAGAAGTAGTGTTGGTAGATAAATTTAAAAACCTGCAATCAACCATGCAAACCAATGGACAGTCCACAGGAGAGGTGATGGGGAGAGTACAGACAGGGTCGAATAGGGGGACATGAATGTTAGTGATATGATACATGCCAACAACTATAGACAACATGCAAATGTCAGTGCAGGTTTTTCCCTTTGCACAGCATTAAAATATGATTAATGCAACAACCCATTTAAAGCTATACTAGCACCATATCTGTATTCTGTGATCTGACATTTGATAAATGATAATGAAACTGCCTAGCATTCACATTTACCACATAAGATGTACCCCAAATAAGAGTCATGAGAGCAAAATGTGTTGCTGCTAAAAGCAACACATTATGCATTTGTGCTTGACCTAGATAGCTTCCTCTAGAAACCTCCATCCGTCCATCATAATGACTCTTTTTCATATTCTGCTGCATTTTGTAGCTTTTTTTTATCTTGTATTTTGTCTGTTTGTTAAGTTATTGAGGTTTATATGGAAATGCAAATTTACACCATGTTACTAGCATGATAATGCATGTAATAGTGCATCATTTCTGAAATAATTCAGACAGATTGCTAAGCGCAGTGTGAGTGCAGGTCAGCAGGGAAGTGGGGACTTTTATGCTCAGGCGTGGAATGAGGTAGCAGGACATAGTGTGAGTACGGCCTTAAAGTCCTATACTGTTACACACAATCTGAAGAATGATCCTAAAGATACATATCATGTTTATCTTGTGTGTGTCTCATTAACTGAAATCCTGCAGCTAGGATAGCAAGGAAACAACTATTATAATACAGGTTAAAGGCATCCAGATCATTTGGAGGAAGACAGAGTCATTCCCAGCCAGCCAAGATATAATGTCTCCAGTGAATCCTGGCTGTGCTCTGGGGCCTCCATCCTGTAGGACAAACCCAAAACACTTTAGCATCCTAACCAGATGCCCCAACTATCTCATCTAATAAGACATGGAGGAGCAGTGGCTCTTCTCCAAATCCCTCTCAAATGATCAAACTACTCACTCTTTCTCTAAAGGAAAGACCAACCACCCTTTAAAGAAAACTAATCTCGATTGCCTGTGTCCAAAACATAATTCTTTTGGTTGCCACCCAGAACTCATGATCATAGGCGAGGATACAAAGTAGATTGAACATAAATTGTACATAATTTGCCAGCTTTGCTTTTACATTCAACTATCTGTTCACCACAACAGATCTGTACAATGTCGGCCCTCCTCTTTTTATCTCACGCTCCTCCTCCACTTGGGCCAGTAACTCGTCCCTGACTCGAAATGAGCACTCCACCCTTTTCCAGCAAAAATCTATAATCTCTGTCTCGGAGGTGCTGATTCTCATCCCTGCTTCACGCTGCTCCAGTACAAGGAGGTCAAAACCTGATGAATCCAACAGACCGACATCATCTACACAAAGCAAAGATGAAACCCTCAGGCCACCTCTGTGAGTCACCACCTTATCACATGAGAGGGGATTGTGTTTTCCAGTGATTACAAGGGATGTGTTGTCTTGAGCAATTTGGCCAAGGTAGGCCCTCCCAAGGCAAACAGACATAGGGGTTGTCACAGGGGTTGTCAGATAAATTCTGACAACCCCTATAACAAAAATAACAAAAATAAAAATCAAAGGTCCAGTTCATCCTGCGT
This sequence comes from Oreochromis niloticus, assembly GCF_001858045.2. Lineage (NCBI taxonomy): Eukaryota > Metazoa > Chordata > Actinopteri > Cichliformes > Cichlidae > Oreochromis > Oreochromis niloticus. The sequence continues at coordinate 31,633,860 of NC_031971.2, read as the reverse complement.
GGGATAGGGTCACCAGGTTCCCACCCTGCCAGGCTGGGTCTACAGGGTCAAGGGCAAGTGTCTGGTGTCTGGGCCTTAACCCATTGAACCTGGCCAAGCTTAGCCCAAAGAAAGCTCCATGGATTCACCCTCTGCCCACAGGAGGGGTTTAGGGTCTGGTGCAGTGTGGATCGGGTGGAAGTCCAGGGCAGAGGTCCTAGCCCTCTGATTCCCCGGCTTCCAGTAACACTTTCGAACCAGGCGAACAGTCTCGAACAACGCATGCCTCATCAGTAGCATCCCTTGATTTCCACATTCTGGTTGGTAGACACACTTGTACACAGGCCAGATTCAGCCACTCTAAGAACATGTTTTTCTCTGTTTAGTTATTCATCCTTTCCCTAGCTTTCTAGTCAGAGGTTCCTTATAAGGAGCATCTGTTAGGCCTACCCTGCTGCTGTCTTGTTGCTTGGTTATTCTTTGTGGTTTCCGGTGTCTCATGTCACCTTGTGTGTGTGTGTGTGTGTGTGTTTATATAAATGCAGAAGTAAAAAGCTTAATAATTGCCAAGATGTGGATATTTCAAACCGTGGGTGTCACATTTTGACTTTATTTCCTGTCAGGTTTCTTCTTCTACGAAGCACAGCAAAGATGTGGAGCCTTCAGAATCTCCTATTAACCATCTGCAGTAAGTTGTTTAAATAAGTACATAAGTAAAAAGATGAAGATTAAATGTAATTCTAGATTAAATGTGTAAATATTTTTTGCAGTGCAGAGCAGAATGCCACACCTTCTGTTCATTTTGGTATTTTAATTATATAGCTATAACATTGCTAATATGAATGCTGAGATGACAAAATAAATAAATATTAAATAAATATATGTCTTTTCTTTACAGTTGCTCTGATATGTGTGACCAGTGCAGTGGGGGTGATCCATGTGACTGGATATCTGGGGAGTAAGGTTAAAATTTCCTGCTCTTACGGTCCAGGTTATCAATCTCATCAAAAGTATCTGTGTAAGAACGACTGTGGCAGCAACAATGATGTTCTTATTACAACATCAAACCCAGTGAAAAACAAATACAGGATCGATGATGACAAAACGGCACGAATCTTCACAACGACCATCTCTGATCTTCATTCCACGGATGCTGGGAAATACTGGTGTGGAGTGAACAGAGATTGGTATCTACCAGATATCTACACTGAAGTTAAGCTGAAATTAGTACAAGGTAAATAAACACATGGACAAACTGAATTTAAAAAAGAGAGTTAAATCTACTGCTTTTACCTGCTATTTCCGCTATAGAATCCTAAATTATGGAATAATTTGCCCTTGCATGTTAGAGAGGCCCCTTCACTGTCCACTTTTAAATCACGTCTTAAAACCCACTTTTATTCCTTGGCTTTTAACCTCAGTGAGACTTAGTTTCTCTTTTAATGAAGTAGTTATTTAATTAACGATTTTACTCTTCTTTTATTTGGTTTTTATTTATATCTCATGTGATTTTATTTTACCGTTCCAATGTACAGCACTTTGTGTCAGCTGTGGTTCTTTTAAAGTGCTTTATAAATAAAGGTGATGATGATGATGATGATGATGATACTATTAAAGGAAAATGAAGACGTACCAAAAATTAATTATATGTTGAATTCAAGGGAAATTTGTGTATATAACTCATTTGTTACTGTAGAGGTTACAAGGTAACAACAGATAAAAACGTGACTGATAAAACATTACTTTACTGCTAAAATATGACCTACTGATGCACCTCAGTTTTAGTCATTATAAATGTTTCAGTTTGTTAAGATTTTATTAAGATCATTACAATCTTGTAGCAGCAAGCTAAATAAATAAAACATCATACCGCTATTCTATGGTTGTAGCATGTCTTGTGATGCTATTTATCTTTTTGACAGACAGCTGCTGTAACAGTGTGACAAAAATTGAAAGTTATGCAGGATATTCAGTGTCCTTCAGTTGTCTGTATGAGTCAAGTTACCAGAACAACCTGAAGTACATCTGCAGAGGAACACGGCCCTCCATATGTCTGCAGCAGGCACTAATCACCTCTGACAACAAACAAAAATGGGCGATTCAGACTTAATGATGAAAAATATGTCAACAAAATTCACAACAAAGATTAGCCGTTTGACCCAAAGTGATTCAGGGCGTTACCTTTGTGGCATCCAAAGAAACTCTGACCTGCATCTTTTCTGTGCTTTTGAGCTGAAAGTTAAAGGTGAGCGTTCATAGTAACATCTCATTATATCAGCTGACAGAAAACACTGTGTTCTGTAAAACTAATAAAATTATCTTTTTGACAGACCACTGCTGTGATACTGTGACCAATATTGAAAGTTATGAGGGATACTCCGAGTCCATCAAGTGTCCTTACGAAAGTCAGTACCAGAACAGCCTGAAGTACATCTGCAGAGGAAACCGTCCCTCCACATGTCTGCAGCAGGCACTGATCACCTCTAACAACAGAGAAAATGGACGAGTCAGACTTGATGATGTAAAAATGTCAAGAATATTCACAGTAATCATTAGCGGCTTGACCCAAAGTGATTCAGGGTATTACCTTTGTGGTGTTCAAACAAACTCTGACCACGATGTTTTCTCTGCTGTTGAGCTAAGAGTCAAAGGTGAGAGGTCATAGTAATATCTCATTACACCAATCAAAAGAAAACAGCTTCTTCTAAAAGACTCTTTAAAAAAGTTGAATATTTTATGGGTCTTTAATAGTTTTTCTCTTTCAATCTGACAGAGTGGTGCTGTGTCAGGTCAACTGAAATAACAGGTACTGTGGGACATCCACTAACTTTGCAATGCCCTTATCCTCAACAACATCGGGATAACAAGAAGTTCCTCTGTAAGGGAGACCACCGCAACAGCTGCAGAGACATGGTGATGAGTGAAAGCAGATTCGCACTACGAGATGATATTTATTCCAGCTCTTTCTCAGTGATGATCACAAAGCTAGAAGAAGCAGATGCTGGGACCTACTGGTGTGGGTCAGACTCACGGTGGAGAGTTGGAAACTATGTTAAGATTCAGCTGTCAGTCGGTGAGATGAACACATTTAAATGAAGGAAAAATGGACAGAGCTATGAGTTACATCTTTCTTTCTTTCTTTTTTAACTTTTAAAGCATACACTGCGGCTGGTGATTCAGTTGTTTGTAGTGTGATAGAATTATGACAACTCCATAGTGTTTCACACAAAGCACAGAATATATGCCAAACAGAACTAGAGGCCATTTTTTTTATCCTTTTTTACTGGATGGTTTGCTACATAAATTAATAAATAAATAATTAATTAATAATCTAATTTCAGTTGTGTGAATAGTTTAAGATTCTTGGGGTATCAGTCAGGACCCTCTGCACTAGTCTTTCTACTAAAATATGATTCTTGTGTTAAAATAAAGTTTCTAAGAGAACTAAGAGGGTTTTTTTCTCCAACAGTCTTTCTGCAGCATACCAGCACTGTACCTTCTACAGTAAAAACTCCTGGAAAAACTGTACCTCCTACAGTAGAAAATCTTGGAAAAACTCAAACACAAACTCCTAGTCAACCTGTTAAAGGTACAGTATATACAATACTGGTTTTTCAGTACCCCTGGGATTTAATGTTGTGAGATCAAGTATGTTGTCACTCCATAAGCTTTGGTTACTTTTACTTTTTCATGGCTACAGTTTCAGTAAGTCCCCTGGGGAATGTACATCACACCAACATGATCCTAAGTGCAAAAACAGCTATGAGTGTGTGCACCAGTAGTCAACAGCTGTAACTATTAATACAAATGTAATCGAAACCCACAGTTCTGCTATGTGTCTTTAAATGCATAAAAAGGAAGTTTTTATTTTTAGTACATTCTGTTTTGGTTTCTGCTTTTTAGATGCGGCACTTTATGTTCTTTTCGCCGTCCCCCCTGTGCTGCTGCTGTTGATAGGCATCCTTGTGGTTGTAGTTTACAAGTGGAAACATCACAAAGTAAAAGGTATATTTTACATTCATGCACATGCAGAAAGCCATCCACTCAAATGTGCATGCAAAAAGAGCATAACCATGTTTTATGCTGTGTGTTTTCAGAAGGTGAAGCCACCGTGGACAGAAATGCACTCAAGGCAGAAGGTTTAGAGGAAGTGATGGGTGCAATGGAAAATAATGTAAGAAAACTAAAGTACAAAGTGTGTCATATCCAGTGTTGGTCAAGTAATCAGTAACTAATTACTGATTACTTCCCCAAAAAAGTAATCCCGTTACTTTACTGATTACTTATTTTCAAAAGTAATTAATTACTTAGTTACTTAGTTACTTTTTAAAAACATGATTTACAACCTGAATAGGTGATAAAGCGATAGATCTTTCAGCCCAATTCTACTTTTTCTGCATAATCCATCATACAAAATGTAATCAAATGGAAAAGTCTCTTTTAAAACTTGTTTTATTAGTTTTAATCTTTTAACTTTATGCATCAAGCAAAAATTTAATTATATGCACCGTTCATAAGGTAAATAAACTATAAAATTAAATATTTTTTGTGTTTACACTCAGTCTTTCAAATAGATGCAAGTAAAACACGGCAGAAAATATATAAAATCAAAGACTAGCGGTCCCGTTGCTCTATTTTCACCTGTAAAGCAGGAGTGGGGTAGGCGGAGGGAGCCCGTTCTCACTCCCGAGGCGTAACATCCCGACATTTTGTCATGTCCCGCGGCGTTCCTGAGGAATGCGAAAGGTGACCTTCCACGTTGTTATGGTACGCGGCGGGTTCCAGCCCTGTATTGCAGCCCTAAACCCTAACCTTATTCCTAAGCCTAACCATAACCTTATTTGTAACCTTAACCATAACCTTATGCCTAACCATAACCTTATTCCTAACCTTAACCAGCACTTTAATGACGTGAAATAGTGTTTTCCCAAGCGATTGGGAAAAAGCGAAGATGTGTAGATTGAGTCCAAACGGTTCTCATGTGTCCGCAGTTTTCCGATGTCGTCACGTAGGAACGCGTTGGGTGCTCGAAAATGTAATATGTTGACGATTTGTCACCTAGCGTAAAATGTTACGCTTTGGGAGTGAGAACGTGTTGGAAGAATCTACGAGTTTCTCTGTGAATGTCCCATTACGTCGTTGCGCACGTGATGCTTGTTTAGGGTTTTTTTTCCCTGTAAAAAGAAGTTTTCTTCCCACGCACAACGGACACTAATGTTTTTGTCACTTTTTATGGAATCAAACTCAAAGTAAGTTCAGTACTTCCACGCTTTAAACGCTGCATGCTCATACTCTCTCCCACACTTGATATATTATCCATTGTTGATCTGCACACAGCTGTTGTCACGAACGTTGCACTCGCTTACGTCACTGTCATGAGACATTCTCGCAAAAAAAATCACGGTTTTAGTAACGCAGTAACGCAGCGTTCCTACGGGAAAGTAACGGTAATCTAATTACCTTTTTTGCAATAGTAATCCCTTACTTTACTCGTTACTTGAAAAAAGTAATCAGATTACAGTAACGAGTAACGCGTTACTGCCCATCTCTGGTCATATCTATACCATGTCTCACCATGAACATATGGGATTATGCAAAAAACAAATTGATTCTTGCGTTTCATACAATACAGTGCAAAAGTCTCGAGTCATTTATAATTTATGTTTTGTTTAAAAAGGCCCAGACTTGTAATTTTTTTAAATTGGTATGTTGCTTCAACCACGATAGAATCGCATTTGCTGCAGAGCTCTCTGTGTACTTTGAGAACCGTTTTCCATCAAAAGTCTCTATTTTCTGCCTTTTTGCTTGCTTTTTACACACCAATCTACTGTTGTGTACAATACTGTCGGTTGCGGATTATTAATTATTTTTTTCCAAAAATGACCTCTGACAAAGCCTTATTTCTGCTATTCAATACTGAAGAAATTTCAACTTTCACAGATTAGGCCAAATTCTGCCAACCGACAAAATCTTGCTATGTCCCTAATAAAACCTCTGTAACTCTGATATTGCTGAGGTGAAGCAGAGCAATCTTTGCCCAGCTAATGTCCATATATTGATTTGTGGGTTCCTTCAGTTTTTAATCTACATTATATCATTAATCACAATATCTGCATATTTTAGGGGGTTATATACTACAAAAGACCAGGCCTGGAAAAACTTCTGTATATTTTTTTAGTTTTCTTTTGATACCATGATTGTTTACAGAGTTTGTATTTGCAGAGAAATGATCAGTTTATTTTGGGGTTGTGATTTTTAAACAAGAACCTCAGAAACATCCCTGGGGCAACACCGGGTAGTGACTGAAAGAATGAGATCACAAGTCCATGTGGAAATGACGGAAATGAAGTGCTGCTCAGAGCATTCCTGCTACTCCTCAACAATAAAAAATGTCTGGGACCATGCAACTTATTTTTACTCATTTCAATTCAGTTTATTATAAAACAAAATCACAAAAGTAGTCACACCTCAAGGCACTTGAGTAAATGTAAGTTGAGATATATAAGCGTGCCTGTGTGTGTGTAATCATGAGCGCATAGCCACTGTTATACTCATTGGTGGAAACTTGCATTAAAAAGGCAATTTTAGTTTGAATGCAGGAAAAATACTTTTTAAAATCTTTGCTTCATAATAGATTCCAAAATACATAACTAACATTGTGTGTGTTAATTGGTGTCTGAATAGATTTATGGAAACCAAGAAGTTGTGATGTACTCGAAGAAGCAGACCTCCAAACAACAGAGTGCCTGTGCCCAATATGAAGATGAAGAACAAGACTATGAAAACTTCACAACATCTGAAGACATCTACTGTAATGAAAATTTCCACAAAGCCAATAGAAAATAAACAGTCTAAGGAGTTTGGAAAGAAACACGTCTGGGCTTTAGAGAATTCCACCAATTGCTCTTAGAACTAAAGAAGCTTCTCGGATGAGAGATAAAACATGTTCAAGAAACTTCCAGATGCTTTTCTTTCCAGCTTCTTAGACTGCGATGACCTGGATGAACCTTCACATAAAATAAACAGAGTTTTAATTTGAGGTCAAACTGTGGGTCTTACCTGTATAGAGATTAATCTACCTGATTGATCATTAACAGTTACACAACAAATCTTAATATACAGTGATCCAGCTGTCTTATTTTCTCTGTGAAACTTTGTTGTGTTTACTGTTTTATCATCACTTCTTACTCTTTTTCTATTAGCTTTAACTTTTATTGCTTAGTTGTAACAGAAATCTGCACTCTTTTTCTGAAATTGAACTCAAATGCAAATGACTAACACTAGTGCAAAGTAAATAAATAAGCAAAGCAAAATGAATTCCAATGTTGGACCATTTACTTCAATTCAATTCAATTTTATTTATATAGCGCCAAATCACAACAAAAGTTGCCTCAAGGCACTTTATATTGTACAGTATACCCTATAATAATAGATACAGAGAAAAACCGAACAATCATATGACCCCCTATGAGCAAGAACTTTGGCAACAGTGGGAAGGAAAAACTCCCTTAACAGGAAGAAACCTCCGGCAGAACCAGGCTCAGGGAGGGGCGGCCATCTGCTGCGACTGGTTGGGGTGAAAGAACGAAAACAGGATAAAGACATGTGGAAGAGAGCCAGAGATTAATAACAGATATGATTCAATGCAGAGAGGTCTATTAACACATAGTGAGTGAGAAAGGTGACTGGAAAGGAAAAACTCAATGCATCATGGGAATCCCCGGCAGCCTACATCTGTTGCAGCATAACTAAGGGAGGATTCAGGGTCACCTGGTCCAGCCCTAACTATATGCTTTAGCAAAAAGGAAAGTTTTAAGCCTAATCTTGAAAGTAGAGATAGTGTCTGTCTCCCGAATCCAAACTGGAAGCTGGTTCCACAGAAGAGGGGCCTGAAAACTGAAGGCTCTCCCTCCAATTCTACTTTTAAATACTCTAGGAACAACAAGTAGGCCTGCAGTGCGAGAGCGAAGTGCTCTAATAGGGTGACATGGCACTACAAGGTCATTAAGATAAGATGGGGCCTGATTATTTAAGACCTTGTATGTGAGGAGCAGGATTTTGAATTCAATTCTGGATTTAACAGGAAGCCAATGAAGGGAAGCCAAAACAGGAGAAATATGCTCTCTCTTTCTAGTCCCTGTCAGTACTCTTGCTGCAGCATTTTGGATTAACTGAAGGCTTTTCAGGGAGTTTTTAGGACATCCTGATAATAATGAATTACAGTAGTCCAGCCTGGAAGTAATAAATGCATGAACTAGTTTTTCAGCGTCACTCTGAGACAGGATATTTCTAATTTTAGAGATGTTGTGCAAATGGAAGAAAGCAGTCTTACATATTTGTTTAATATGTGCATTGAAGGACATGTCTTGGTCAAAAATGACTCCAAGGTTCCTCACAGTGTTACTGGAGGCCAAGGTAATGCCATCCAGAGTAAGAATCTGCTTAGATACCATATTTCTAAGATTTTCAGGGCCGAGTAAAATAACCTCAGTTTTATCTGAATTAAGAAGCAGAAAGTTAGCGGCCATCCAGGTCTTTATGTCTTTAAGACATTCCTGCAGTTTAACTAAATGGTGCGTGTTACCTGGCTTCATGGATAGATAGAGCTGCGTGTCATCTGCATAGCAGTGGAAATGTATACTATGTCTTCTAATGATACTGCCTAAGGGAAGCATGTATAATGTAAACAGAATTGGTCCTAGCAGTGAACCCTGTGGAACACCATAATTGACCTTAGTGTGTGAAGAGGACTCTCCATTTACATGAACAAATTGGAGTCTATTAGATAGATATGATACAAACCACTGCAGTGCAGTACCTGTAATACCTACAGCATGTTCTAATCGCTCTAATAGGATATTATGGTCAACAGTATCGAACGCTGCACTGAGGTCTAGCAGGACAAGCACAGAGATGAGTCCACTGTCAGAGGCCATAAGAAGATCATTTGTAACCTTCACTAAAGCTGTTTCTGTGCTGTGATGAGCTCTGAAACCTGACTGAAACTCTTCAAATAAGCCATTCCTCTGCAGATGATCTGTTAGCTGTTTGACAACTACTCTTTCAAGGATTTTTGATATGAAAGGAAGGTTGGAGATTGGCCTATAATTAGCTAAGACAGCTGGGTCTAGAGATGGCTTTTTAAGTAAAGGTTTAACTACAGCCACCTTGAAGGCCTGTGGTACATAGCCGATTATTAGAGATAGGTTGATCATATTTAAGATTGAAGCATTAATTAATGGCAGGACTTCTTTGAGCAGTTTTGTAGGAATGCGGTCTAAAAGACACGTTGATGGTTTGGAGGAATTAATTATTGAAGTTATCTCAGAAAGATCAATTGGAGAAATAGAGTCTAACTGAATATCAATGGTACTAAAAGTAATAGGGGTGCAACGATACTCATATCAATATTGAGCCGTTCGATACAGTGCTTTCGGTTCGGTACGCATATGTATCGAACAATACAACATTTTTTTATTTATTTTATCAACTTTTCTTCTGACGATGCTGTCTGTGTTGAGCGCTCAGTGGATCTGCGTTCGACTACTCTGCCTAGGCTGCACTGTCGAGTGCAGATCCACTGAGCGCAGCAAGATCTAGATCTGGCAGGACTTCTTTGAGCAGTTTTGTAGGAATGGGGTCTAAAAGACACGTTAATGGTTTGGAGGAATTAATTATTGAAGTTATCTCAGAAAGATCAATTGGAGAAATAGAGTCTAACTGAATATCAATGGTACTAAAAGTAATAGGGGTGCAACGATACTCATATCAATATTGAGCCGTTCGATACAGTGCTTTCGGTTCGGTACGCATATGTATCGAACAATACAACATTTTTTATTTATTAAAGTGATAAAAGTGGTGGGTGGGTTCTTTTACAGTTTGAGAAAAGCCAATTGAGTAATAAGTTTTATAGCACAGTCGTTTTTAAGTCTTTTGTTTATTTTTGCCCTATTTTAATGTAAATTGCCACATTGTCAGAGTCCTTCAGTTCCAGATATTTGGACAGAAATCGAGCAGTGAAATGTTGAAAAGTTATGTTTACTAATTACAATTTTCATGTCATTTTTTTTCTGTTTCTTGCAACTGAAAATTACCAGGTGCAGTGCTTTTATTAACTGAATTATATTCATGGTAATGCTGTATTTAGCTTAAATTTATAATAACATATTTATATTTTTATTATTATTTTACATTTATTATTATTTCATATCATTAGTTGACATAAATTAGCCTTTTGCCTTAGTAAACAAGAGCATAGCACTATATTCCCGAGATATGTAAAGTAAAAATAAAAAATAAAAATAAAAAGGAACAGAAAAATCCACAAAACTCTTGACCTGATTAGTTACTCAAACTAATCCAACCTTTTCTGATTTGTAGAGAATTTGTTGCTGCTTGACTAAAATCATGAACTTTATTTTTTCCAGCTCCTCTGAAGAAAATTAAACTTGTTTTCAAAAGTTACACTTTCAGTGTCACTTGTTAATGTGTCACAGTGTCCACTCTGCTGGTGCTGTTTTATCACTTCAAATACCCTCTCCTCTTGAGTATTAGCATATATCACTGGGGAGACTGCTTAAATCTATTTGTGTGTGAAGAAGTAATCTCTGAATTTGTGGAAATGTTGACAAAATTGTTGTAGCATTCAGTCCTTCACACTGACAAGTTATCAGCCAACATTTACAAGTTTGCTCAGTATACCACATCCAAAAACTGCAAGGTTGCAGCTCATAGTCACACCTACCTACTAATCACAGAGTAAAAAATGTAGCTTAAGTACAGATGTCTTGTACTAGTTGTGCTACATAGCAAAATGTGCTGAAGAGGTCTGCTTTGGTATCCAAATGGAAGAAACAGCTGATGAATTGTCAAAAAAAGTGAGAAAAGTTACCAAAAGTTACTTTCTGTGTGGAGTTTGAATGCTCTCTCCATCCATGGGTTCTCTCTGGATTCTTCCCACAGTCCAAATACATGCTAGGGTTTACCCTGGCTTTTGGCCTATGACATCTAGGATAAGCTCCAGACCCTGAATTGGATAAAAAAATGGATGGATGGATTTTTTTCCCTAGTTTTTTAAAGAATATGTCACTACATGGTGAGGAGCTAATGAGCCAGAATAGAAAAACAGAAAACCACAAAGGAACGTTGGGGAGCGCACCCTTCTATGTGAAGGTTAGGGAGTGAGTCCTTGAATGTGCTTGCTAAGGAAACAACATGTAGTCTTTTTATGACTTGTTTTGCTGACCACAGTGAACACGAGGGTGAGCGCACGTGTAGTCCCCGTGACTAAGCATGTAATTTCAATGTTGCAATATGCTTGTGTGACTACTAGATAACTATAGAGGCAGTCCCCTTAAGGGAGCGCCCAGAGCCATCATAATGAACAGACTCAGGAAGTGCTCCTCAGATCCACTTGGTGCTTGCTGTGGCTGCGCGTAGTGTGATCTCCCAATGCGCATTGGTAATAAAGCTTTGATGAAAGGATACTTCAGCCTCATCTGACTCTTCTTCTCCAGCTGTGATATCGAAAGGATCGGTGAGGTTAAGCAGCAGAACCTCAACAAAGCTTACATATACAGAGGCGTCAGAGTGAACCTCGGACGTGGCTTCTACATTCAACACAGGCGCTCTCACAACCCAAATCCCGACGCCAACGTCAGCGGTTTTGAATAAATGAATTTTTTTAAATGAAATTTATGTATGCTGTATGCATTTTGTACATTCCTAAGTTGTGAGTCTACACCAGCCAAAATACTGCTTTTAGTAATTAACATTTGAAATGATGAAAAACACAAACTTTTCAGAAGTACTTAAGGTTTTGTGCAGGCACAAAACCCTGTTTACGCTCTCCCTCCCAGGCTTCTAGTCTTCTGATTGGCCAACATTTCTACATGATTAGGATTTGGCATTTTCTTGACAGCGTTTGACTTCGTTTGTGGCGTTTACATGTGGACGGAGATATTTTTTCAAAACTGCACGTGTGGACGGGATTTTTTTTTTTTGAAAAAACAAAAACGGAAAATCTCTGTTTTCAAAAATACCCTTGTACGTGTGGACGTAGCCTTATAGACCGCTGGGTGGGAGTTAAGGGCGAAGGTCATGGTGGTCCATTCCCCGGCTATAGAGGCTGGTAATTGTGACATGGAACATCACCTGTCTGGTGAGAAAGGCACCACATCTACTGGCTGAGGCTGAGAGATCCTGGCTAGATATAGTTCACTTTAACACACAGCTTGAGCTCTTGAACCAGTCTCTAGGAAAGGGCTGGACTCTGTTCCAATCTGGAGTTGCCCTTTGTGAGAGGCGGCTGTTATTGGACTTCTGTGCAATATATAAAAATAGCTGAAACCACACTTTTTCTATGACAAATTTCATGCTCAAACATAAGAGTGTCCACAAGTGCATGTGGAACGAGTACAACCTAGGCTGCAAGTCGACCTGAATTTACAAAGCACTGGAATACAAGGTATGTTTTTTTTTGTTTGTTTTACAGATAAGAAGCTTTCTTTAAAAATTAAATGCACTGAAAATGAGACAAATTAAAGTAAGAAGAAGCAAGAGAGAACATGTGTGAATGACAGGGAGACAGGTGCAATGGTCACTTTTAAGATTGTTTTCTGAATATTAACAAACCAAGAAATTAATGAACTGAGAACACAGCACAATAATCTTCAAACACAAATGTTTCCCAGATATACATAAGTATGTTCATGTAACTGTAGCTGTTTCACTTTTTTTAACAGTGATGTTCATGTAAAACTTTTGAATACTTCTTCTATCACAAGAGGATATATGTCAGCTGTTTCTAAAATGAGTACTAATTACTTTTAGGGAAAGCCCAAGTAAGAATGCTCTATCTCCTCTGTGTTAAAGGTCAAACTCCACCCCTGCTTTGAAAATCCTGTGGCAAGAAGGGACTCCTATTGTGTGCATAATATTTTTAAAGCTGAAAATATTTCCTGTCAAGGTTCTTTTTGGACAAGCCAAAGAAAAGATGTGGAGCCTTCAAAACCTGCTTTTCATCCTCTGCAGTAAGTCCTTTAAATGAGTAAATAAGTAAACAGATAAAGATAACAGATGTCATTTGAATGGTACATTTTACTTTTGTAGTATTGAGGAGCTGTATGACACTCCCGGTATTGTTCTTGGTAATGTCTTTATACAACAATAGCATTGCTAGCATGACAGCTGACATGACAAAATTAAAATTATTTTGTTTTCACATTATCTTTCTAGTTTCTCTGAGATGTGTGACCAGTGCAGTAGGGGTGCTCAATGTCACTGGATATCTGAGAAGAGAGGTTAACATTTCCTGCCCTTACGATCCGGGTTATGAATCATATGAGAAGTACCTCTGTAAGAACAGTTGTGGCAGGGCTGATGTTCTTATTACAACAACAAACCCAGTGACATATAAATACATGATCCATGATGACAAAACAGCACGAATCTTTACAACGACCATCTCTGATCTTCGTTCTATGGATGCGGGGAAATACTGGTGTGCTGTGAAAAAATTTTTGAAAGATATCTACACTGAAGTCAAGCTGAAATTAGTAAAAGGTAAACAAAGACTTTCTGTTGCACACTGAAAGCGAGTTACAGTTAAAAATGAGGAATTCACAGATAGTTTCTGTTTGTTCAGGATTATCTGTTCCTCTGCTTTTAATTTAAACCACTATATAAGCATCAAATGATGGAAAACAGTCACAAGTTTAGTGTAAATTTCCTCAATGAGTTGAATATGAAATCCTTAAACTTTATATACAGCGGTTTAATGGGTGTAACATGTCTTCTGATGCTTTTATCCCTACTGACAGACCGCTGCTGTGACACTGTGACCAAAATTCTGAATTATCAGGGATATTCAGTATCCATTAGTTGTCCATATGAGTCTCAGTACCAGAACAGCCTGAAGTACATCTGCAGAGGAAAACAGCCCTCCATATGTCTTCAGCAGGCACTAATCACCTCTGACAACAAGGAAAATGGACGATTCAGACTTGATGATGATAAAATGTTGAAAAAATTTACAGTGAACATCACCAGTTTGAGCCAAGAGGATTCAGGGTCATACCTCTGTGGTGTCCAAAGAAACTTTGACCTGGATGTTTTCTCTGCTGTTGAGCTTAAAGTTGAAGGTGAGCGGTCAAAGCTACTGTGTATTTCATTACATCAGTTGAATATTTGATGATTCTGAAATACATTTTTTCTTTCATTCATACAGAGTTCTGCTGTGTCAAATCAACTAAAATAAATGGTACTGTGGGACATCCACTAACATTGCAGTGTCCTTATCCTTCACAACACCGGGATAACAGGAAGTTCCTCTGTAAGGGAGACCAGCACAACAGCTGCATGGACATGACCAATCAAAGCAGGTTCACTGTCCATGATAATGTTTCTTCCAGCTCTTTCTGGGTGATCATTGCAGAGCTGGAAGCAGCTGATGCTGGGACATACTGGTGTGGGTCAGATTCACAGTGGAAAGTTGGAAACTACACCAAGATGGAGCTGTCAGGTGAATTGAACACTTTTATACAGGATAATGTAATAAATAGATTTGTATGCTATGTTCTTACTTGAGATCAGTTCAGTTGTCAAACCACAAATATACAACTACTGAGAGCCTCACTTACCGCTGCTGGTAAATCACTCAAATAATAATTGTTGGCACAGGTATTCACTGCCACTCTTGAAATTAAATTCTTTGCATGTAAATTTAAAATCAATGCTTAGAACTCAGCAACCACGCATGCAAGAAGTCATCTGTTTTGCAGCAGATTCACGCAGTTGCAGGTAACTCTGCTTTTGAAGCTGAATTCTGCCTTCTCCAATCAGCTCACTTTATACAGTTTGAAGAGTGGAGGCCAAAGTATGAGGGATCCTTATGTGAATGGTCACTTTCAAAGGAGTGACGCCACAGACTCTGTGATGTACTGATTAAGGTTGCTGTTCTAAACCCTAGGTACACTATGGCAGCAACATAAGTGCCGTTTTAAACCATATTTGTTTACAATTACAGAAAATTAGTTTTGCTGAATTAACTATTAACACTTATACTGTTTGCTCTTTAGCAGTCAATTCCTATTCCATATGTTCAAAATTTTAAGTCCTTTTTGCTAGTCAGTCATGTCTTTATAAAATGAAAAGGCCATCAGTGCACTTTTTTGCCTTTTAATAGCCTTATTTCTTCATCATTTATAAACTCTCATAACCTCTTGAGAACAAGCAACAGCTACATTACATTCTTTGGGCAGAAAAGCATCTTTAAACTCCATAAACACTCTGAATGTCACAATCTCTGCACAGAATCTATTTTTGAGCAATTTTTTTGTTTGAATATTTGACTATTGATGTAATGAGGAATAAAACTGTGGAATTTTAAATATATATACACTGGGAAAAAAATATATACACTATTTATTGTGGTTTAACCTGTCAAGGACAAAAATGTACAGAAAATTCTGCATCAAACCTTGTAATGATAGCCTTCCTACTTTTCTTAAGCCTGGACAACTTGGTGGCGTGGTGGTTAGTGCTGTTTCCTCACAGCAAGAAGGTCCTGGGTTCAAATCCACAATCTGGCTAGTGTGCAGTGGCTTCCTTCTGGTACTCAGGTTTCCTCCCACAGTTAAAAGTCATGCAGTTAGGTTAATTGGTGATTCTAAATTACCAATAAGCGTGAATGAGAGTGCAAATGATTGTTTGTCTCCATGTGATAGACTGGCGAGATGTCCAGAGTGTACCCTGCCTCTTACCCTATCACTTCCGAGTTATAGCCCAGCCCCCCTGCAATCTGGATAAAGATAGGAGGATGGAAGTTATAAATCCATCCAATTTTTATGTTGACCAGACTCTAGACTTTGTTGAACATTATGTAATATGTAGTATTTAAGTGACCAAGTAAAAATTAATGAATGGGGTAAAAGTTATTGAATACTGTTGGAATAAAGTGACAAAATTGTGAAGGATTAAAAAATTCCAAGAGCTCAACTTACTTCATCTAAACATGCGTCAATCATGTTTTATTAACACAAAATGCACGTTTATTGAATATGAACAAGTTGTGTTGATTTAACTCAGTTGTTTAAGTTTCTGCCAAAGCAAAACAATCGTGTGCAACCAATGTTCACTATTGAATTAAGTAAATTCAATTCAATTCAATTTTATTTATATAGCGCCAAATCACAACAAAAGTTGCCTCAAGGCGCTTTATATTGTACAGTAGATAGCACAATAATAAATACAGAGAAAAACCCAACAATCATATGACCCCCTATGAGCAAGCACTTTGGCGACAGTGGGAAGGAAAAACTCCCTTTTAACAGGAAGAAACCTCCGGCAGAACCATGCTCAGGGAGGGGCGGGGCCATCTGCTGCGACCGGTTGGGGTGAAAGAAGGAAAACAGGATGAAAGACATGCTGTGGAAGAGAGACAGAGATTAATAACAGATATGAACTCCAACATGTTCTTTTTTTTAGTGTAGTTAAAACTCCACCAATTAAATGTCTTTGGACTATACAAAGGAAACAAGCACCTTGGCTGTTTTAACAGTTTTCAATAATTCAATGGAAAAAACTGTGTCAACTTTGAGGGTCATATCACCGTGTACTCTGCACTTCTCTTTGCTACAGTATCAGGAAAACAACTGTGAAGGACTTTTTGGCACCATGAAATCTAGAATAAAACCTTTGCTCTCAGCATCTAGAAGTATAGCAAAGAACCAAAGATGGTATTGCTGGTTGTGTTGCAATAGTAGTGCCAATCTAGACAGTGGTTGTGCCTTCTTCCTATATTTTAATTTTTAGTTAGATTTAGTTGACTGAAACAACAGTTTGGGAATCTTGTTGGATTTAAAATACCCCTTCAGTCGTGCCATGTTAGCATCAACATCATAGGCTGAAACATAGAGCAGAGCAATCCCACAGATGTGTGACTTGCTGTGGGCAATTTGTTTTAATGTCATTGTTGAAATAAAGTTGCTTTCTCCTACAGTTCTGCAGCACACTCTGGGAACTCTGGAAGCAAATAACCCAGGTAAAGCTATTAAAGATACAGTATATGTGCCTGTTAGTTAGCTGCTAAATGCTATGACAACAGTAATAGCAAAAAAAGTACATTTCCACACTATAACATGTGGTTTTGATTACATGCTTGGTATGGACAGGGTATGGATGTGTGCATCAGTGCAACAGTTAAGTTAAAATACACGTTAACTTTTTATAAAAAGATCATGAAACATCATGTAAACTAAGCCCACAGTTCTGCTGTTATGCCTGTGAAAATTGAAAGCTTTGGAAAATGCTTTTACATTCTTCTGTTTTAATTTTTTTCAGCACTCTATGTGGTTTACATTATAACCCCTGTGCTCCTACTGATGTGTGCCCTGTTTATTGTTTATAAGTACAGATGTTCCACAGTTAAAGGTATCATTTACATTCATATACACACAGAGATCCTTACATTCAAATATGCAAAAGCATGCAAAAAAGTGTAACCAAATCTAATGCTCTGTTTTTAGGTGATGAAGCCACAGGCAGAAATGCCCGAAATAAGCTATAGAGCTCAGAGGAAGCGATGGGGGCAGCAAAAAGTGGAGTAAGAGAAGTTTAAAACCTTAATAGAGTTCTGTTTCTTTAATACATTTAATTATAAATATAGGGCATAAAATAAATGACTGATTTTTGTTTTTACTTGGGTTTAATATGTAAAGTTTATTTGTAATGTAGCACAACTGGAATTTCATGAAGTCTCCCATTTGGAGTCATTGTGCATACATTTTTATTTTTGATGCTGAGAAAATAGCAAAGTGATGTATGAATGTAGATGAAGTCCACACTATAGCATGGGTTCAGTCTCGTTCTGTCACAGTGGGCAAACAGCTGAAAGTCACAAAGGTCAAGAAAATTGCAAATGGAAACTTAGTCATTTTCTTGAATTATGGATTCAAGAAAATAACTTATATACAAGAGAAGTGCTCCCCTGGCCTTTTTTCACTTCTATGTGGGTTTCTGTCATTAATTGTTGATGAATGTGTATATCATAGTGCAGTCTTTTATTGTGACACATAGGGGAGGCTATCGGCCAGCAGCCTGCATTTACACTAGAGAACCATGGATACATAATTTATGTGCTGCTGTTTTGATAATTTGAGTCTTTGTGTGTTAGATTCTGTAAACTTTGCCACAAAACTTTACCACAAAAAATAAATAAATCTACCGTATACGAAATTTCAGCAGAAGACTGTTTTGTTTTTTTGCTTGATGTTCATAACAAAATCTGCTGTTTTTATAAAATTGTAGAAAAATCAGAATATAAATTATTAACATGAGTGTAAAGAGAATTAATAAGCAAAGCAAAAAAAAGTGCATGGAATTAATTTTAAGTTTAACAGTACAATTATTTTTGTTTAGCTTAGTATTATATTTTACTGATGCATTCAAAGAAAAAAGAAAGAAAATAAAACACATGTCCACAAAAATGTTTAACTAGTCAGTTTTTCAAACCACCTCCAGCCCGTTGCAGACGGACATCCTTCAGAGGAGCCAGGAAATTAAACTTCCTTCCTTAACTTTCAATGTCCCTGCTATTGTGTGTGAATACAGTTATTGTGGTGGATTATTTAAATAAGTGTATTGGAAAAGAATCCTGTTACTCATGAACAGTTATCAGATTCTCTTCATGTATGTTAATTTTAAAAGCTAACTTTATAAAATTAATAATAATAACCCCCATTTTAGAGATAGAACGTAAATTGCTATTTAGAGAGTAAGTTGTTTAAAATAGTAGGTTTGATTTTCCTGGCTAACCATTGTGGACTTTCCAGATGACAGAAATATGTATGTGTGTGTGTGTGTACGTGTGTGTTCAGTCTCCTGGAGAAGCGGGGTAAAGGTAGCTGAGGTAGTGTGTCAGAGAGGAGGATGCTGAAAAAAACTCCTCAGCTTCGGGGACAGTCCATCGCACCGTCTCACCTCATGCATTCATTTTATTCACTGTGCCACTTTCTGCCTATTTGCACTGTGACAGCTTAGTTGGTGTAAATAAATCCTGTGACTTTATTTTTAATTGCACTGACTATATAAAAGGCACACCAATTTCCTTTTGGATTAAAAAAGTTCTAATCAAATATTTCATGGACTCTGCTTCCTAAGTGTGTGAAATACTAAATTAGTAGTTTTACAATAAATTTGATAAGGATTTTGAGAAGTACCTTAAGAGACGTACCTGTGTAAGAATGACTGTGGCAGTGATTATGATCTTATTATGACAGCAAATCTAGTGAAAAACAAATACGCAATTCATCATAACGTAACAGTGCGAATCTTCACAACTCCCATCCCCGATCTTCATTCTACTGATGCTCGGAAATACTGGTGTGGGGTGACCAGAGCTTTGAAAACTATCTACACTGAAATAAAGCTGAAATTGGTACCAGGTAAATAAAAGCGTAGTAAAATTCAATTGTACATTGAAAGTGAGTAAAATGAATAAATAAATATGTTGGTTCAGTTGGCTGGAGTGTGATCAGAAGAAAATGACATATACATTGTTTAACATTAAGCACAGAATAGGGACTAAAATGTACTAGAGAAGCAAAACGAGTTGTTGGTCTCTGTTGACCTTCTCTCATAAGGTTATTTGTGTTGTTGCTTATGTTACACACACTGTTCTATGTAATGTCTTCAAATGTCCACTGTATTTCATGAATTAGGAAGAAACAGAACTTGATGCATTAAACTACAATTATCATCATATTCATGTTATTCTTTGAATACACAGACACGCATATCTTTGAATAATACAACAGCTTGTAAATGGGGGAAATTTTAGTATCCTGAATGCTCCCAAATCAAGGGTTCATTTTTTTCCTCTATTATGGGGCAATTTACTTTGTAAATTAAAAAAAAAAAAATGTGAATAACATCATGTTTACAACAGTAATATGCAGCATATATACAGTGGCTTGCAAAAGTATTCGGCCCCCTTGAACTTTTCCACATTTTGTCACATTACAGTCACAAACATGAATCAATTCTATTGGAATTCCGCGTGAAAGACCAATACAAAGTGGTGTACACGTGAGAAGTGGAACGGAAATCATACATGATTCCAAACATTTTTTACAAATAAATAATTGAAAAGTGGGGTGTGTGTAATTATTCAGCCCCCTTTGGTCTGAGTGCAGTCAGTTGCCCATAGACATTGCCTGATGAGTGCTAATGACTAAATGGAGTGCACCTGTGTGTAATCTAATGTCAGTACAAATACAGCTGCTCTGTGACGGCCTCAGAGGTTGTCTAAGAGAATATTGGGAGCAACAACACCATTTCAGCATCCTCCTCTCTGACACACTACCGCAGCTACCTTTACCCCGCTTCTCCAGGAGACTGCGCGCACACACACACACACATTTCTGTCATCTGGAAAGTCCACAATACTCCACAATACAACGAATACTTTTGCAAGCCACTGTATATATATGTATATATATATATATATGTGTGTGTGTGTGTGTGTGTGTGTGTATGTATATATTTATTGCATTTTGGTAATGTGCAAAGATCATTGGGATTATTAATAGGAATCATGAGAGTTGCATCACAACAAAGAATGTCTCTCTGTAAACATGTTTAATAACTGAATAGGAGAGCGACCATGCTGCTGTTGACCTGTGGCATCCCATATGGAAAAGAAATAGAAAAAACTTATAAAAGACTTCCATAAGATGTGGCCTACTTCATATAGTGAATCATAAAAGGCTTATATGATTTACTGCCACTTTCTCATTACTTTCATATATATTGTTTTAGTAAATATCCAAAACATACAAGTTTCATTTATATAATTTTTCAAGGGATCTTATATCTGTTTTCACTCTTGTATGCTTTTCATACAAGTTTCACACAAGACAGATGCAAACTTTATAAGATTTATATATATCTTTTCCATATGGGATTACTCTGAACAGCATGTAAGATTTCACGTTTATACAGTAAAGTTAATAGCTTCATTAAAACTGTGAATTTGTTTTTCAGTTTTGCAAGAAAACCGATGTGTGAGACAGAGTGAGAGGTGTGTGAATCTCTGACTCTGGGTGTGATGGCAGCCCTAACTTCAAACAACACACATGTTAGACAGATGGAGACCCTCAGTTTACAGATGTAGGCCCTCAGGTTCAAGAAGTGTCAACGTAAATTTGTATGTGAGGCTGTATCTTGTATGTGCTTGTATTTGCCCATTTAGTTATGGTTATTGTTAAATAGTGTATAATTTGATAGTTTCTTATTTGTAATGCCTCATGTTTAGTTTACTTCCCCTCCTGGTTCACCGTCTAAAATTACTGTTATCTTCTTGTGTCCACTTTCCCTAGTGACCTTGACCTGCTCGTCCTTTGTCTTTGTTTTCCCAGTGTTATTAATGTCCTCTCTGTGTTTCCAGACAGTTTTAGATCCTGTTTACTCTTCTGTTTATGGAGGGTTTTTTACCACCCAAAATGAAGGCTCACTTGCATTAGATTTCTATGTGTCTGCATTTGGGTTCTAAACTCTGCAGTGCACATTAGCATTTTATGTAACCTGGACACCGATTCCTGTCTAATGGCCCTGCAAGGCTTCACTATAAGGAGAAGCTGTCTTGTTGGATGCGAATCATTTCTTCAGTCTTGGATCAATATCAGTGTAGTAGCAGTAGCAGTAGCAGTGGGTTTAGCATGTGATAGCTGTTGGTTTGTTGCAAACTGCCTCCGGCTGAAGGTGTTTAAGTATTCCTTAGATTTAGTCACATAGACTAGAGGCAATTTTTTCACACTCTTTAACTCTAAACCTTAATGTTATCCAATTGGAAGAAATGGTGGATGAATTACAGAAAAGGACAACTGTTGTGAGAAAAATAACATAGAAAAAACAAAACAAAATGACAAAACATCCTCTGAAAAATAACAACAGATAAACAACAGAACAGCAAAACAACACAAAGCAAAGGGACCCTGGGGCATAGAGCCTTAAGCATATGTACACGTGGAAGACAAAGTGCCAGAGAGAAAAAAAGAAGAAAAGAGAGAATAGAAAACAAAAAGAAAACAAAAAGAAAAAAAGCTGAAAAAAGACTGACAGAGAAGAGAGAAAGAGAGAGCGAGTTTTTATTAAAAATGGCGTACAATGCTAAAATTAACCATAAATCTAACTAATTAGGCATTTCTACAACTTTTTCAGGTGTCAATTTTCTTATCATGAATTGTGGCTCAAAAGAGCAATAATTCATAATAATCACCAGGCGGACCTGTCAACAAATCTGCTTTTTACACACTACAAATCATAAACCTTTCAAAAAGGAAAATGAAACAGTCAAAATGGAACATAAAACTATCAAAACTACCCATTAGGTTGAATTATTAGATTGCAAAACAACAGCTGTGCGTCAACAGATGTTCATATATTAGTAATATAATGTGTAGGGATGAGAATCGAGTGGAACAACTTAGCGGTTCAAGTTGCAATTGTGCTATGATCAGCTGATTTCAGTTTGTGTGCCTGAAGAGGAAAATAGTGTTGCAGTCTGCAGTGTGGATATGTACATTACTTTAAAGTGCAAACTGTGTTCAGAACAGAAACAGCTGCATTATGCTGCTGACACAACTTCAGTGCTTTGCAAACATGCTAATGCATGCTACAGCTAAGCTACCCAAGAACTGAGTGATGTTAAACCAAAGTGAATGCCAACCCCAGCCCAACAGCCAGACCCTGAACTTCAGCAGGTAACAAAAGCAGTGAAGAGCCTACAGGTGAAAGATAAAGGGCTTCCTCACTGATAACAACCCCCGCCAGGTGTGGAGAGGCATCCAAGCCCTCACCAACTACAAAGGCCAGAGCCCCCCAACCCCCAACAGCAGCCTTAAACTCACAGAGGAGTTTAAGAGAACAGAAAGGGCTACATGAGGAAGCTCTTCATCGACTACAGCTTGGCATTTAACACCATAATGCCAGACATCCTTTCCGTCAAACTAGACCATCCTCAGTTTCCCCCTGCAAACTGTTCGTGGATCAAAGACTTGATCACCAACTGGCATCAATCAGTAGGAGAGCACCCCAGAGTGTACTCTCCTACTGCCTGGGTGTTTGGTACGCAAAGGCCATAACTGAGAACAGGTGGGCTCCAGGGATGGCTGCCCTCTGCCACTCCTGGAGGCCATCACCAGCTCCTCCTGTCTCAGGAAAACCAGGACCATCACAGGTGACCCCTTGCAACCTGCATACCACCTGTTTGACCTCCTGCCCTCTGGTTGGCGCTTCAGGTAAATTAGGTACTACACCTCCAGCTTCTTTGTGCAGCATGCATATGTCAACCAGCCTGTTTCGGTTGCTCCTGCTTTTTTCTCCATACTTTATCTTTGGTTAATTTTTTCTCTGTCTTTTACTTAGCAATAGAGTAGTAGTTTGTTCAATAGCTTTCTCTTAAAAAAGGGATTCCTGCTGTCTACTATTTATATTTTATTCCGACACAGTTGGTGTGGCACACACACAATTTCATTGATGACAATAAAGGGCTATTCTATTCTATTCTATTCTATTCTATGCTATTCTATTCTATTCTATTCTATGCCATGTAATGCTATGCTATTATGGAAAGCTTGTGAAATCTTCTTTAACCACTAGATGGCATGTGTCAGCTATTTCAGAAGCCCAACTAAGAATGCCCTACCTCATCTGTGTTAATGGTCCAGCTCTACCCCTCCTTTCACATTACTATGGCGTTATATAACACCTATTGTTTCCATCATTTTTTTAAACTCAGAAATTTTCCTGTCAAGGCTCTATTTGGACAAACTAAAGCGAAGATGAGGAGACTTCAAAACCTGCTGTTCACCTTTTGCAGTAAGTTGTTTAAACTGGTAAATAACTAAAATATAAAGATCAGAGGCTGATGTAGATTAAGTAGTACATATATCTCTTCTAGTAATTTAGAAGAACAGTAGGCCAAACACTTTTTCAGTCTTGGTAATTTAGTTATACAGCACTAACATTGATAGTATGAAACCTAGCATGATGACCAAAAAGAAAACGCACACAAAAAAATGTTTCACATTCTTTTTCCAGTTGCTCTGAGGTGTGTGACCAGTGCAGTAGGGGTGATCCATATGACTGGATATGTGGGGAGTGCGGTTAAAGTTTCCTGCTCATATGATGAGGGTTACGAGTCTTATGAGAAGTACCTGTGTAAGAACGATTGTGGCAGTGATGATGTTCTTATTACAACATCAAAATCATGGAAAATGAAATACATGATCCATGATGACAAAAAAGACCGAATCTTTACAACGACCATCTCTGATCTTCATTCTGAGGATGCTGGGAAATACTGGTGTGGGGTGACCAGAACTGGAAGCGATATCTACACTGAAGTCAAGTTGAAAGTAGTAAAAGGTAAACAAAGACGTGGTGAAATTCTGTTGCACAATGAAAGTGAGTTACAGTTAAAGATAAGAAATTCATAGATAGTTTCTGTTTGTTCAGGATTATCTGTTTCTCTGCTGTAAAATTTAAACCTCTACATGTGCATCAAATGATGGAAATCCTTAAGTTTTATATACAACTGTTTAATGGGTGTAACATGTCTTCTGATGGTTTTACCCCTGTTGACAGACCACTGCTGTGACACTGTGACCAAAATTCTGAATTATCAGGGATATTCAGTATCCATTAGTTGTCCATCTGAGCCTCAGTACCAGAACAGCCTGAAGTACATCTGCAGAGGAAACCGGCCCTCCACATGTCTTCAGCAGGCACTAATCACCTCTTACAACAAGGAAAATGGACGATTCAGACTTGATGATAATAAAATGTTGAAAAAATTTACAGTGAACATCACCAGTTTGAGGCAAGACGATTCAGGGTCATACCTTTGTGGTGTCCAAAGAAAC
Source organism: Oreochromis niloticus (assembly GCF_001858045.2). Classification (NCBI taxonomy): domain Eukaryota; kingdom Metazoa; phylum Chordata; class Actinopteri; order Cichliformes; family Cichlidae; genus Oreochromis; species Oreochromis niloticus. The sequence continues at coordinate 31,608,955 of NC_031971.2, read as the reverse complement.
TTTGACCTGGATGTTTTCTCTGCTGTTGAGCTTAAAGTTGAAGGTGAGCAGTCAAAGCTACTGTGTATTTCATTACATCAGTTGAATATTTGATGATTCTGAAATAACCTTTTTCTTTCATTCATACAGAGTTCTGCTGTGTCAAATCAACTAAAATAAATGGTACTGTGGGACATCCACTAACGTTGCAGTGCCCTTATCCTTCACAATACCGGGACAACAGGAAGTTCCTCTGTAAGGGAGACCACCGCAACAACTGCACAGATATGCTAAAGAATCAAAGCAGATTCACACTACAAAATGCTTCTTCCGACACTTTCGTTGTGATGATCTCAAAGCTGGAAGTAGCTGATGCTGGGACATACTGGTGTGGGTCAGACTCACAGTGGAGAGTTGGAAACTACACCAAGATTCAGTTGTCAGGTATGTTAAACACTTTTGTATACATAATACAATAAATGTGTTTGTAGGATGTGTTTGTTTGAGCTCCATTATGGAAACAGAGAGTAAAGATAAGATAAGATAAGATAAGATGGCCTTTATTAGTCCCACAGGTGGGAAATTTGTTTTGTTACAGCAAAAGTGCAAAGTTATATAGCAGAAATTAGAAAACACTGGAATGCAATAAAATACAATAAAATAAAATAAAATAAAATACTATATACAATAGAATAAAATAGAATAGAATAATATATACAATAGAATAAAATAGAAATACAAATACTATATACAACTGAGTAGGAAAATACAAAAACACAACTCCGTCAGAAGAAGAATTGCACGTATAGCAGTCTTATTGCACATGTGTGGGTTTGTGTAGGTGTGTAGGTTATCATTCAGTTGTTTCAGGTGGGATCTAATAAAAACTGTTAGTCCAGTGCTCCCAACCAAAAAATTTAAATAAATACATACAGTGCTCAGCATAAATGAGTACACCCCCTTTAAAAAGTACGAATTTAATCAGTAGCTCAAAGAACAAAAGAACAATTTCCAAAATTTTCACAAGGCTGAGTTTTATTGAACACTTGTTTAACTCCATAACATGAAATTAAGGTTAATAATATAACTTAGATCACAAAATCTTCATTTTGGTTGAAGCAAAAATGAATACACCCCGCAACAAAAACTACTACATCTAGTATTTTGTATGACCACCGTGATTTTCAAGGACAGCACCAAGTCTTCTAGGCATGGAATGAACAAGTTGGCGACATATTGCAACATCTATCTTTTTCCATTCTTCAAGATTAACCTCTTTTAGAGCCTGGATGCTGGATGGAGAGTGATGCTCAACTTGTCGCTTCAGAATTCCCCACAGGTGTTCAATTGGGTTCAGATCAGGAGACATGCTTGGCCATTCAATCGCCTTCGCCCTGTTCTTCTTCAGAAATGCAACAGTAGCTTTAGATGTGTGTTTTGGATCATTGTCGTGTTGGAAAAGTGCACGACGACCAAGTGTACAGAGTGATGGCAGCATCTTATAGAACAGTACATTGTTTATTATTTATTATTTCATGTTCATGATACCATCAATGAAATGCAGCTCCCCAATACCAGCAGCGCTCATGCAGCCCCACATAAGGACACTGTCACCACCATGTTTCACTGTAGGCACCATGCATTTCTCTTTTAAAACTATTAGTTCCAAAAACAGTGATCTTTGTCTCATCACTCCAGTGTATAGAGTCCCAGTAGTCTTCATCTTTTTCAGAATGTTCCCTAGCAAATTCTAGGTGTGCGTTTTTGTGCATGGTCTTTAGGGGAGGCTTCCTTCGTGGACGATACTCATGCATGCTATTCCTCTGCAGTGTGCACTGTATGGTGTCACGGGAAACGGTCACTCCAGTTTGGTTTTCTACTTCTTTAGCTAACTGCAGTGAACTTGCATGGTGATTTTCTTCAACCCTTCTCATCAGAAGACGCTCCTGTCGAGATGTTAACTTCCGTGGGAGGCCTGGACGTCTCTGTAAAATGGTTGCACTTCCATCTTTCTTAAATTTTTGGATCACTTTTGCTACAGTATTTTGACTGATATGTAAAGGTTTGCTGATCTTCTTGTAGCCCTCACCTTTTTTGTGTAAAGAAATGATTTCCTTTCTCAGATTTTCTGGCATTTCTCTTCCATGTGGAGCCATTGCTGACAGCATGAAATGGGAAGGGCTTTTCTTTTAATGCCCTTTTATAGTTACCTGTGTGCTGGACACATCTTAAATGAATCATTAGACTCACCTGTGGTTGAATGCCTGTTAATACGAATTTTGTAGTCTTAAGTGTGGCTTTTCTCCTAAGACTATAATTGGGGTGTACTCATTTTTGCGACATAGGCTTGAATGAATTTGTTAGGAAAATCAGTTTTTTGTGTGTGCAAATTAACAAATCTTGTTTGCAATCAATGGCCCACATTTGTGGCAGTATTTTGTAGTATAGTATATACTGTATGTATATCTCATAGAAAATGTTGATTCTGAAAGGAAACTAAAGGTTTTCTGACAAATGTAGCGGGGTGTACTCATTTATGTTGAGCACTGTACAGAAATAAATAAATAAATAAACAAAAAAACAAAACAACAACTAAGCCTTACCTACTACTCTGGTAAATCACTACCAAAACCCATTGCTGCCTCTCACTCATCACAATATTTATCTGTAATGTGCATATATATATATATATATATATATATATATATATGTATATATATATATATATATATATATATATATATATATACATACACATATATATATATATATATAGGCGCGACAAAGAAGGTGCATAAGAAATACAGCAAGCTGCCCATACCTGAGGCTGTGGAAACTGCCAAGCAAAGACTCACAGCCTTGGCCAGCCGCTTGAGGAGGTACACCAGAGAGATAGAAGGCAGGAGAATAAACCAGCTGTTCTCCACAGAACCAGCAAAGGTGTACTCTCAGTGGCAAGGGAACAATAAGAGAACAGCACCACCAAGGCTGGAGACGGAGCAATACTGGAAGAGCATATGGGAGAAGGACGCAACCCATAACGGCAATGCTCAGTGGCTAGTGGATCTGAGGGCAGACCACAGCAACCTCCCTGAACAGGGTCCAGTAACCATCACAGTGGCAGATATCCAAGAAAGGGTCTCCAGTATGAAGAGTTGGACAGCACCAGGGCCCGACATGGTTCACGCCTACTGGCTGAAGAAGCTGACTGCACTCCACGAGCGTCTGGCAGCACAAATGAACCAGCTGCTAGTTAACGAGAGACACCCGGAATGGCTAACCGAAGGTCGGATGGTCCTGATCCCCAAGGACCCCAAGAAGGGACCGGTCCCATCCAACTACCGACCAATAACCTGCCTCAGTACTACATGGAAGCTCCTGTCAGGCATCATATCGACTAAGATGAACAGGCACATGGGTCAATACATGAGTGGGGCACAGAAAGGGATTGGCAAGAATACCAGAGGCGCAAAACACCAGCTACTGGTAGACAGAACAGTCAGCCGAGACTGCAAGACCAGACTGACCAACCTGTGAACAGCCTGGATTGATTACAAGAAGGCCTATGACTCAATGCCCCACAGCTGGATACTGGAATGCCTAGAACTGTACAAGATCAACAGGACCCTAAGAGCCTTCATCAGGAACTCAATGGGGATGTGGCATACAACACTAGAGGCCAACTCCAAGCCTATAGCACAAGTCACCATCAAGTGCGGGATCTACCAAGGAGATGCTCTGTCCCCACTGCTGTTCTGCATAGGCCTGAACCCCCTCAGTGAGATCATTGACAAGACTGGCTACGGATACCGACTACGGAACGGAGCGGTTGTCAGCCACCTCCTGTACATGGATGACATCAAGCTGTATGCCAAGAGTGAACGAGACATCGATTCACTGATCCACACTACCAGGCTATACAGCAATGACATCAGGATGTCATTCGGGCTGGAGAAGTGTAGTCGGATGGTAACAAAGAGAGGAAAGGTAGTCAGAACTGAGGGGATCGAACTACCAGAAGGCAACATTGCAGACATAGAGGACAGTTACAAGTACCTGGGGATCCCGCAGGTGAATGGGAACCATGAAGAGGCCGCTAGAAAAGCTGCAACCACCAAGTACCTGCAGAGGGTCAGGCAAGTCCTGAGGAGTCAGCTGAACGGTAAGAACAAGATCCGGGCCATCAACACCTACGCCCTGCCCGTGATCAGGTACCCTGCTGGGGTAATAGGCTGGCCAAAGGAGGAGATAGAAGCCACTGACATAAAGACAAGAAAGCTCCTTACCATGCATGGAGGGTTTCACCCCAAGTCCAGCACCCTGAGGCTGTACGCTAAGCGGAAGGAAGGGGGCCGAGGACTGGTGAGTGTCAGCACCACAGTCCAGGATGAGACAACGAACATCCAAGAATACATTGGGAAGATGGCCCCAACTGACCGAGTGCTCAGTGAATACCTCAGGCAGCAGAAACCCAAGAAAGAGGAGGGAGACGAGGAACCATCATGGAAGGACAGGCCCCTGCACGGTATGTACCACCGGCAGATAGAGGAGGTGGCTGATATCCAGAAATCCTACCAGTGGCTGGACAAAGCTGGACTGAAAGACAGCACAGAGGCACTAATCATGGCAGCACAAGAACAAGCTCTGAGTACAAGATCCATAGAGGCTGGGGTCTATCACACCAGGCAAGACCCCAGGTGCAGGCTGTGTAAAGATGCCCCAGAGACAATCCAGCACATAACAGCAGGGTGCAAGATGCTAGCAGGCAAGGCATACATGGAACGCCATAACCAAGTGGCCGGCATAGTGTACAGGAACATCTGTGCCAAGTATAACCTGGAAGTCCCGAGGTCAAAATGGGAGATGCCCCCAAGGGTGATGGAGAATGACCGAGCTAAGATCCTGTGGGACTTCCAGATACAGACGGACAAAATGGTGGTGGCTAACCAACCGGACATAGTGGTGGTAGACAAACAGGAGAAGACGGCCGTAGTGATCGATGTAGCGGTTCCGAATGACAGCAATATCAGGAAGAAGGAACACGAGAAGCTGGAGAAATACCAAGGGCTCAGAGAAGAGCTCGAGAGGATGTGGAGGGTGAAGGTAACGGTGGTCCCCGTGGTAATCGGAGCACTAGGTGCAGTGACTCCCAAGCTAGGCGAGTGGCTCCAGCAGATCCCGGGAACAACATCGGAGATCTCTGTCCAGAAGAGCGCAGTCCTGGGAACAGCTAAGATACTGCGCAGGACCCTCAAGCTCCCAGGCCTCTGGTAGAGGACCCGAGCTTGAAGGATAAACCGCCCGTAGGGGCGTGCTGGGTGGTGTATATATATATATATATATATATATATATATATATATATTAGTTACATTTCCTAAGCTTAGGTTAATACTCTCTCCGTTAAAGTGAAACTACAATTAAACAACTGGAGACTGTTCATTTTGTTATAAGTCAGCAAACTTAGCAGAAGAGCAAATAATTATTCCCCACATTGTTAGAGTGTCAGTTTAAGACATTTGGATTGAAAAATGGGGCAGTGAAAAGTAAAATGGCCATGATACACAGAAATGTTTTGAAAACAGCCCAGCACTCTCTTTTGATATCAGATGCAGACGGATATCCTTCAGAGAAGCCAAGAAAATCAATTTCCTTCCCTTACCTGCAGTATTACTGGATAGTACACAGTGAGCCCCCTGCTGGTGATGTATTAGTGTAACATTGATTATAAGAGTAGGAATAGAGGATTATCCACAGTGTGCTTATTTCCTAACAAACTGTCAGTCACAGGTTGTTAATAAATGAGTGCTCAGAGTCCTTGTTTGCATAATTAGCTCCTTTGTGTATCTGGTTTCAATACACCTATATGGCAAAAAACCCTGTGTGATTGGACTTTTTATAATTTTGCACTGCTGGCTTTAAGAAAATCATGGTAATGACACCATTCACCTGTGTGCAGCTGTGTTTTTAAGCAGTTATGCTGAATTGTTAATCAATTAATTAATGCAGAGGTCTCCAGGCTTTTAACTGTCTAATTTTGTTGTTCTGTACAATAAGTTTCTTTGACAAACTGTTGTAGCATTAAAAGGACGCAATACAAATTTTTAGTTTATCATCTCCTGTCATTGTATTAAAGTCTGTGTTAAAATAACGTTGCTAAGAGCACTTATAGTTAGTTTCTCTTGCAGTCTTTCCACAGAGCACTCTGGGAAAAAAGAACCCAGGTAAAACGATTAAAGATATATTACAGATGTATGATTGTTAACCTGTACTTCTGCTGTTAAGTGTTATGAGAACAATAGTTTTTTGTTGTTTTTTTCTTTTTCAGCACTCTATGTGATACCCCCTGTACTGCTTTTGATATGTATCCTAGTTCTTGTTTATAAGTACAGACGTTCCAGGATTGAAGGTATCTTTTACACTCATGTGAACAGAGAGACTCTTACACTCAAATGTGCATGTAAATACAGCATATCTAATGCTGTGTGTTTTCAGAAGCTGTTCTCTCCCTGAGGAGAAATGCATCTAGGAAAAAGGAGGTGATTGATGCAGCACAAAGTAAAGTAAGAAAACTAAAGTGTAAAGTCTTAATAGAGAAGTATGTTTGTAAAAAAATGTCACAGATATGTTTTTTTTTTAACAGAACAAGTGATTTTAAACACAGCATTTCTAAACAAACTAGTCTGTACACATTCACAGAAACATTTGGGGGAAAAAATAGCAGGATCAATGTAGTGTTTCTGGTGTTTATAAGAAGATGACCGTAGTGACCAGTAACCTGCTGATTATTTTCTGTCCCTCTAGTGTCCACTGGGTGGCGCACTTTTTCCACACAATACAGCACTTGTGACTATCACAGTCAGTATAATAAGCCCTATTAAAAACTGACCTTTTTTTATTAAGCCATAGAACTGCTGCTATGCAAGGATGTGGTTAAAACTTTGGGTTTTCTTCCAATTTACAAACAGTTCAAAAACTAAAGCAAATCTCTTTCGCATTGCAAAAAATACTTTTTAATGTAGAGTGTCAAGAACTGGAGTGAGATCAGGAAATTCAAAGAGAGTGACACGGTACGCAACAAGCCTGGGAGAGGTACGAAAGAAGTGATCTCAAAGAAAACTGTGTGATTATGCTGTGGTGCATCTGGAAATGGGAATCTTGTGAAAGTGGAAGGAATCGTAAAGAAATAAGGATATGTGATGATTTTGAAAGACAACCTCAAGCAGTTAGCAGCAAAACTAGGGTCGCGACTCAAAAGATACCTCACTTCACTTCACTTTGAAGTGAATGAAGAATGACCTCCGAAAGACCAAAGTGAACCTCATCAAAGTGAAGTGGGGTGAACTGAAGACCAAGGTTCCATGCCAGAAGACCATCAAACTTGGAGGAACTTAAAAGATTCAATAAAGAGGAATGGGCCAGGATTTCCCCAGTCGATGTGTGTGAGAGTTGTTGAAAACTATAAAAAATGACTGCAATACGGACTAGCTTTAAGGAGGCTAATCATTGTTGATGCTTATAGTTTTTGGTTTTTGTGAAATAATTTTACATCTGAGTGCAAAGATAATAATGTAAGCATCCAAATTAAAAACCAGGACGTTTGGAAAAGCTGTGTTAAAAAATTCCTTCTTTCATGTGTTAAAATACTGATTCTAGGTACAGATTTTAAGTATTATCTACAGTTTGTGTCCTGTCAGAGTCTTACTTAGTTGCTAAACACATTTCAATTGTCGCCCTGTTAGTCGTGCTTCCATAGGTTTCTTCAGTTTTCTTTATACATATTACAAATCTGGACAGACATACATGTACACTACAACTTGACTCACTGTTAAGGTGTACAACCATAAAGCAATACTTCTTTAGTGTAATTGTAGAAAATTTCTAAATGTGTCCACAACTCAGTTCTCAGCACGTGTCATTCATTTATTCTGTTTAATGTGTCTTGATTCTTTTTTAGATTTATAAAAATCAAGGTGTGGTGACCTCCAATGACCAAAGCACCAGTAACGTCTATGAAGAAGTAGATGTAGAAGTACACTACGAAAACGTGACCGCAAGTGAATAAATCTACTGCAATGAAAATTTCCATAAACCCGACAGAAGATACAGTTCAGTCCATAAATATTTGGACAGAGGCAACTATTTTCTTTAACCTCCTAGGACCTGGCGTCCACATGTGTGGACATCACATTTTGGGTTATTTAGACCAAAATACTCAATTTTGCTCTTCAAGGGCCTGATATCCATTTACGAGGACATTATACTGCTACTGTTCTATCAAAATTTTAAACGAATATCCTCATATGTGGCTCTGATTTTTCATAAAAACAAAAATAAGTTAAAAAAAAATCTGGTAATTCTTTGTTTTTACATTTATTGGGCCCCAATATGCCCAAATATCAAAGAGAAATTAAAAATGCATGCTGTGGAAGAGTTAGGAGTCTTAGGAGGTTAAATGAAACAACTCAGGTGCAGTTGAATTTCAGACTGTCAGCTGTTCAACTGAGTGGGCTGAACAAAAAGATTGCATCAAAATGTGAGGAACTAATGCATTTTTGACACAATCCCTTCATTTCAGGGACTCAAAAGTAATTGGACAAATTAAATAACTGAAAATAAAAAATTAACTTATAATACATGATTGAAACCCTTGCTGGCAATTACAGCCTGAAGTCTTGAACTCATGGACATCATCAGATGCTGGGTTTCCTTCTTTTAAATGCTCTGACAGGTCTTTACTGCAGCGGCTTTTAGTTGCTGTTTATTTGTGGGCCATTGTATCCGAAGTTTAGTCTTCAACAAATAAAATGCATGCCCAGTTGGGTTAAGATTGGGTGACTGACTTGGCCATTCAAGAATAATCTTTGGTTTAATAAACTCCTGGGTTGCTTTGGCTGTATGTTTTGGGTCATTGTCCATCTGTATAAGTCCATCTGCCCATTCAATTTGACTGCATTTAGCCTGATTTGAGTAGACAGTATGTCTGAACACTGCAGAATTAATTTGGCTGGTTCTGTCCTGTGTCACATCATTAATAAACACTAGTGTCCCAGTGCCACTGGCAGTCATGCACACCCAAGCACACTGCCTCTGCCGTGTTTTACAGATGATGTGGTATGCTTTGGATCATAAGCCATTCCATGCCACAGTAGACTTGGATATCGATACACCTACGTCCTGGAGAGTGTTGTCACTTGGTTGGCTGTTGTGAAGGGGTTTCTCTTCACCATGAAATGATTCTGCGATCATCTACTGCTGTTGTCTTCCATGGACATCCAGGTCTTTTTGCATTGCTGAGCTTATCACTGCTTTCTTTCTCAGGATGTAGCAAACTGTAGATTTCATCACTTGAAGCAGTTTCTCAGATGGGTTTTTCTGTTTTCTCAGCTTAAGGATGGCTTTTTTCACCTGCATGGAGAGCTCCTTTGGCCATATGTTGTCTGTTCACAGCAAAATATTCCAAATGCAAGCACCACACCTTAAATCAACTCCAGGCCCTTTATCTGCTTAATTAATAATGGCATAATACAGGAAGTGCCCACACCTGCCCATGAAACAGCCTTTGAGTTGTCCAGTTACTTCTGGTCCCTTTAAAAAGCAGTTGGCACATGTTAAGAAGCTGAAACTCCAAAACCCTTTATTCAATTTGACTGTGAATACCCCGAAAATGAAAAGCTGAGAGTCTACACATTACGTCAATGTCCATTGTATAACTATAATTAGAATATGTTCTGGTAAAGGGGTAAAAAAACAAAACTTATGTCAGTGTCCAATTATGAATGGAACTAACTGTAAGGTATCTGTGGTTCATAGCTTTGCTTTTTATTGCTTAGTGTTCATAAAAATATGTGCTCTGTGTTTTTTAAAAATGTCAAAACCCAATAATGCAAAATCTCAATATGATTTTTAAGTGAACAAATACACAAAGTGAAATACAATCAAATTTGTTTACATACAGTAATTAAACATTACATTTATTCTATTTTATATATTAGTTTTTGGTTTGGTTTATTGTTTTGAACTATTTAAAGAAGTCCCCACTTTGCTGCAGTGTCAGTTTTAGACATTTGGAGTCAAAAATACAGCAGTGAAAAGTAAAATGGTCATGATACACAGAAACATGCACAAAACTGTCAACTTGAACATTTGACAAGACTTTGATATCATATAAATTTTCTTCCTTTACGTGCAATATTACTGGTTAGTGTGTCATAGTGAGCCCCCTGCTGGTGATGTATTAGTTTAACACTGATTATTAGAGTAGGAATAGAAGATTACCTACAGTATGCATATATCCTAATGACCTGTCAGTCACAGGTTGTAAACAAATGAGTGCTTGTTTGCTTAATTAGTACCTTTGGCTCTCTGCTTTCTAAACACCAAAACCCCGTGTTATTGGGCTGTTTACTCATTTGTACCACTGTCTTTTTCATGTTAACATCAGTCCTAAATAAGAAAATCATGGTAATGACACAATGCACCTGTACAGTATGTAGTTCTATTTGAGCAATGATGCTGAACTGTTTAGTAATTAATACAAAGCTCTCCAGGCTTTTAACCGTCTTATTTTGTTGTTCTGCGGTTTTGATTATCTTTGTACAGTGGGAGACTAACACTGAATAAAACAAATTTATGATCTGAAAAAGGCATGACCGATACAGCACAGTTCTTTGGGGTGACACCAGTACAGCAGACAAGATCCAAAATATGTCCTTTGGAGTGTGTGGGGACGTTCATCTATTGCTGTAAGCAGAAATATTCGAGACAGGATATAAAATCTCTTGTGGATGAATTTGATGTGCTGTCCATGGGGATATTCAAACTCCCAGCAGTAGCATATTTGGAGATAAGAGCAGAATTTCAGCAAGAAAGTCAGAAAAGTCCATTGAAAAATCAGAGTTTGGTTTAGGTGGAAAGTAAACAGCAACTAAAATCGTGGGAAATGGTCCGTTAATTTGTATCATCATGGATTCAAACAAGGAATAGGCAGGAGCAGAAAGAGAAGATACCTTATACTTGCTGTTGTATAAGATCGCAAGGTCACCCCCACGTCCAGACACACGGGGTTGGCAGGTGTAAACAAATCCAAGCAGAGTGGTCAGACTGAGTTCGAGGAAATCATTTGGATGATGACAGGTCTCTGTTAGACATGGAAAGTCAAGTTTATGATAATTAAGATCATAGACAAAAGGTCCCTTGCTGGAGAGAAATCAGACATGCCGCTAGCATTGCAAGCTGACCTGGCAAGGCTAGCAAGCACACTACAGTCAGCAGTCTGTCCACCAGGCTTCCTAGTGGAGCAACGGTGAGATGACCACAGGGATGGTATCAGGCTAATGCTGTCGATCCTATAATTCTGTCTGGATCTGCTGTGGACATTACTTTGGACTCGGGCACCAGGCAATGTCCGGGTGAAGCAGTAAAGCCAGTGGAAGGGCAGAGATGCTGGAAGCGTAGATAGAGTAGTTCTGATGCAGTGTACCTCAGAGTGGAGGAGACAGGGCAGAGTATGGACTGTAGAACAAACCCAGCGAGAAGAGGCCGGAAGAACAGGACCTTAACGGTCAGGACGTTATAATTTCTGGAAGCCAGCTGTCCGAAAACTGCCTAGAGGGTAACAGCTGATACCAACAGCTGATGGTAGAACGTTTGATGATATGTAGACTGAAGTCGAGCTGAAAGTAGTAAAAGTAAATGTTTTTAAGGTTTCATGAAATCTGAGGTTCCAGCAATCACTTCAGCGTGTCAGGTCAGAACACTTATAAATGTTCAGATGAGAGTGGCAGACTCCAAGAATAAAGTTGTCATTCTTGTGTGTGTGTGTGTGTGTGTGTGTGTGTGTGTGTGTGTGTGTGTGGTTTCTGTAGACAAAGCAAAGCAAAGCAATATCAGAAACCAAATTACATTGTAAACATGAAGATAGAGCTGAGCAGTACTCAAATACAGTATATAACTAAATAAACAGACATATTGCTTCACACTGGTTATGTAAACTTAAAGTCAGATATTATGAATTAATCTAGCATACAGCTATGCAATGAAGACAACTTTACACTGTTTATCATCCAGTACACAGAGGACAGAAAGAACAACACAATAACAACAAACCTCTCTGCTAGAAGCCAGTTAGGAATTAAATCTTTCAGTAGCAAACTGCCACTTACGCATAACCTCATTTTAACAGAAGCAGAAAAAACTGCTGGTAAGTCATCAAATACACTCATGGCTAAACACAAACATAACTGAGTGAAGTAGAACATCAACGTTGTTCGGTGGCTGTTTGTCTCTGAGCTGAAGCTGCGGACATGCACACCTACGGTGCATTCAGTGGTGCATGGGAAATTCCATACACTCCCGACCATTTTGGACATTAAATAAAGACTGGGCAAAATTCAATTGTATATTGAAAGTTAGTAAAATTCAAAAAAATATTTAGTGACGGAAGTGACGGCGGTAAGGTAAGGACCCATGTTGTAGGTGACGTCAGACGCCGGCGATTTGGCGGAAAAAAACAAAAACAAACGAATGGTAGCCTAGAATTTAACAAAGTTTCTTTAATCTTCAGTATTGCCAAATAAACTAACCAACTGTCATATAACTAACAACATCTGTCCTATCATCTTTAACACCCTGGAGGACAACGAGGAGAGTTTAGACGCTCTCCAAGAATACATCGACCAGTGCTTCGAAGATTTAGTAATGAAGAAGGCCCAGAGCATGTCTTCCCCGGCCAAAACTGAGACGCCATCATCTAAAAGATATCGCCCGGCAGACTCCCCCGGCACAACATCGCCTGCCGGCAAAGATATCGTCGACATCCTGGAGTCAATCGATAAGCGATTGTCCAGTTTTGATGCGAGGCTGTCCCTGGTAGAGATCTTACACCGGGAATTTCAATCTCTAAAAGAATCCCTGGAGTTCAGCCAGAAGCAGGTGGAAACACTTGCTGCAGAAAACGCCACGCTACGGGACTCGGTCAAATCTCTAACCGAAAATGTGACCCAATTAAACATAGAAAATAAAAAAATAAAAGAGACCGTTATGGATTTACAAGCCCGTAGCATGAGAGATAATCTTGTGTTTTCTGGTATTCCAGAGTCTGCCGGAGAGGACCCGGAAACGACCGTGAGAAGCTTCATTAAAATCCACCTGAAGCTGCCGGAGGACACGGTGAAAAACATAGGGTTTGAAAGAGTGCATCGCATCGGGGCTCCGAAGACAGGAAGCGGGAGTCCGCGTCCTATTGTGGCCAAATTCGGCCACTTTAAGCAGAAGGAGCAGGTGAAGAGTCGCGGCAGAGAGCTGAAAGCAACGGACTTCAGCGTGAACGACCAGTTCCCCAGAGAGATCCTGGAACGACGCAGGGTCCTGTTCCCAGTCCGACGTAGTTTTATTCAGAAAGGCTCCCGGGCTGTCATCGCCGTGGACCGGCTCTACGTGGACGGGACAGCTCTACCGCGACCCCGGCATCACTCCATGGCCTTATTGACCGCACACCAGATAAGAATCCGCTGCGCTATTCTCTTCACTCACACTCTCTTGTATTAACTTTTGCTTAACTATGTAATATCAGTATGCTAATTTAGTATAACGTCACCGTCACTCTCCGCCAATGCTTTAATTGGAATGTTTCCGTTTTTATTTCTTTTTCCCTCTCTCTCTCTTGTCGCTCACCTTGCTCTTTGGTTTCCTTGCTTCTCTTTTCTTTCACTATGTCGATCACCTGTTTCCCTATCCATCCACAAACGACACTGTCTATTTCTACATGCTCACTCTGCACGATCACGCACACACATGCGTTTAAAGGCAACACATTTACAACAGCCAGACAGTGCACACAGATATAGGACACACACGCACACATTTGCTCATTTTAGTTATTATGCACACACATAGTCAGACCTATGGAGCTTCACGCTGTGCATTTTCTTCTCTTTATTTACAAAAAAAAAAATAAAAAAAAAATATGATGATTTCATTTTCCTCACCCGTCTAAGCAAGACACACAGCATATGTCATTAGCCACAAACACACAACTATGGGCACGCTAAGGTTTGTCTCATGGAATGTGCATGGAGCTGGCTATAGGGAAAAAAGGTTAAAAATACTTAACCAACTTAAAAAACTACAGGCAGACGTTGTTTTATTACAAGAAACCCACATGCCTGTCACAGGTTTGAATAAACTTAAAACACCTGAGTTTCCTAATGTGTTCTCAGCCTGTTATAATTCTAGACAAAGAGGAGTAGCAATTCTAATACATAAAAATATTAATTTCACAGTACTCGATACAGTTATAGATCCAGAGGGCAGATTCCTAATAGTCAAACTATCTATACTTAACCAAAAGCTAGGTATTGTAAGTGTATATGGTCCGAATGTTGATGACCCCTCATTCTTCCACGTTTTTTTTAGTGCACTCTCCGAACACCTAGATTGCACAATTGTTCTTGGGGGAGACCTCAACCTGGGACTAAATGAAGAAATGGATAGGCTCAATACAACAGGAACTCAGCGTAATTGGCAGTCCACAAATATAATCAAATAGTATATGAGCGACTTTGGTCTTTGCGATGCATGGCGCTCCCTCCACCCTAACAGTAAGGAATATTCTTTCTTCTCACATGTTCATCACTCCTACTCTCGTCTGGATTATTTTTTGGTCAACAGCTCACTGCTGAGTGACATTTCAGACACTGAGATTCATCCTATAGCTGTCAGCGATCATGCTCCTGTATCTTTAACACTAATGCAGAAGAATAATACCACACCAAGTAAAACTGGAGATTTAATACATCGCTGCTCAAAGATGAAGAGTTTATCAAATACTTTAAAAAAGAATGGACTTCATATTTAGACTTTAATGACATTCCTGGAACATCAGCATCTGTCCTCTGGGAAGCAGGGAAAGCCGTGATGAGAGGTAAAATAATCTCTTTCTCATCACATAAGAAGAAAGAAGAAAACAAAAATATTCAAGAACTGGAAAAAAACATCAAATCCTTAGAAAAAGCCTATGTATCACACCAAGATCAAGAAATATTAAACAATTTACGCAAAACAAAACTAGAATTAAATGAAATTATTAATAAAAAGACTAAATTCTTAGTACAAAGACTTCGCCTGCAAAATTATGAACACGGTAACAAATCCGGACAATTTCTTGCTAACCAGTTAAAAATCAATAAAGAAAAAACAACTATATGTGCTGTTAAAGATTTATCTGGGAATACAATATATGATCTTAAAAAAATAAACAAAATTTTTAGGGATTTCTATGAAACTTTATATACACCACAAATAAACCCATCTAAAAATGAAATTGATCAGTTTCTGGACAACATAACTCTTCCAAAATTATTAGACACCCAAGCAATGGCACTGGATTCGCCACTGATGCCAGGTGAACTCCAGGAAGCCCTGATAAGCATGCCCAATAATAAGGCTCCAGGTCCAGACGGCTTTCCTGCAGAATTCTACAAAGAATTCTGGACGATTCTAGCACCAGTTTTTTACAGAATGTTGCAGGAAATCAAAGAAAATGGTAGACTACCACCAAATATGAACTCTGCAAATATCAGTCTCTTACTAAAACCAGGCAAAGACCCTGTATATCCCTCAAGCTATCGTCCAATATCCCTTATTAATGTAGACCTTAAAATAATCTGCAAAGCTCTCTCAAAGAGATTAGAGAAAATAACCCCCCTCTTAATTCATCCTGACCAAACTGGTTTCATAAAAGGTAGGCACTCATCAACAAATACACGTAGATTACTTAATTTAACAGACTACTCATGCAATAAAAACATTGAAACCATAATATTGTCTCTTGATGTAGAAAAAGCATTTGACAGAGTTAACTGGAAATTTCTATTTGCAACTTTATACAAATTTGGTTTTGGAACCTCTTTCATAAACTGGTTAAAAATATTATATAATTCCCCAACAGCTTGTGTCAGAACAAATGATCAAACATCCTCCAGCTTCTGTCTCCTGAGGGGCACCAGGCAGGGATGCCCACTCTCCCCTTCACTGTTTGCAATTTTTATTGAGCCACTAGCAGCAGCAATTAGACAGAATTCAGTAATTAAGGGCATAAAATGCAAGAATGTAGAACATAAAATCAGCCTTTATGCAGATGATGTGTTACTTTTTCTCCAAAACTCACAAACCAATATCTCTGGGGTGATTGAATTGATAAATTCTTTTTCAAGAGTCTCAGATTACTCAATCAACTGGTCAAAATCTACAGTTCTTCCGATTAATTGCTCCTTCCATAATTCTTCTCCTACACCACTGCAATCTGGAAATATAAAATATTTAGGTATTAATGTCTCTCCTAAACTTGCAGAATTAACTAAATTAAACCACATCCCACTTTTAAAGACAGTAGAAAGCGATCTGGCTAGATGGAAATCTTTACCCATATCACTCATGGGAAGGGTTGCCGCTATAAAAATGATGGTCTTGCCAAAATAAACTATTTGTTTTCAATGATCCCAAATAAGCCATCACAAGATTGGTTCAGATCTCTAGACTCATGTATTTCTAAATTCCTTTGGAAAGACAAACCCCCACGTATCAGCTTAAAAACATTACAAAGGACCAAGGATAAAGGAGGATTAGATCTGCCTAACTTTAATCACTATTTTTTAGCCAACAGGCTTCAGTTCATCTCTAGATGGTTTAAACACAGCTTCTTAGATGAGCCCTGGCTAGATGTAGAACAGGCACTATGTAATAATCTAGAAATTTCAGACCTACTATTTATCAGCTCAAACATCAAAAGACATGAATGCTTTAAAAGCATCAACATCAGCTCTTCTCTGACAGCATGGTGGGAGTTTCTAAAAATGACAGCGTCTTCATTAATCCCATGCAAACGTACACCTATCTGGAATAACCCTGACATATTACAAAACAATAATATGATTAATTTTCCAGAATGGAGTTGTAAAGGAATTAAATACTTAGAGCATATATTAGAGGGAACAGAATTTATTCCATTTGACAGACTAGTTACACAATATGGGATCAACAAGAAAAGATTTTTAGAATATCAACAAATTAAATCCATAGTAAAAAGAGATTTAACCTCAGTCAAGCTGAATTACAAACACCACCAAGTGCGGTACACTTTCTTACTCTTAAATCCCCCAAATTATTATCTAAAATATACAGAACACTTTCTAAAATAGATGAATCAATATCCCTTCCTATTGCAAAGTGGGAAGCAGATTTATCAGTAAGCTTAGACCAAAACTTCTGGTCTCAGGTATGCTTAAAAACCTTTAAATTGATTAAAAATCCCAGTCTGCAATTAATACAATACAAAATACTACAAAGAGTGCACTATACAGGTCATCGGATGTTCAAGATGGGCTTTACATCTTCCAACAACTGCTCACACTGTCAAGGCAATACACCAGACAATTACATCCACGCCCTTTGGTTCTGTCCACCAGTGCAGAAGTTTTGGCGTGAGATATGTGAAGACTTATCAAAGTGTCTGAAATGTAACATTCCAGCCTCCCCTTTAGTGTGCTTGCT
Source organism: Oreochromis niloticus (assembly GCF_001858045.2). Taxonomy (NCBI): domain Eukaryota; kingdom Metazoa; phylum Chordata; class Actinopteri; order Cichliformes; family Cichlidae; genus Oreochromis; species Oreochromis niloticus. Next base: position 31,591,428 of record NC_031971.2, on the reverse strand, counting down.
GAGCAACTTGGATGAGGTCACTGCAGAAATAAACACAGCCCACATTGTTTTTACAGCCCTATGCATTGCCAAGAAAACGGTCCTCCTTAACTGGAAAAATAAAAATAATCTTAATTCTAATCAATATAAAAACCATCTAATAGATCACATTAGTCTTGATACAGCCTCTGCCACCACATTTGATCAATCCCTTTGGGCTCCTTTGATTGGCTTCATCACCTAGTGGGGGTGGGGGGTCATGGTTTGGTCCTGCCTTCGCTATTGTGGTTGATGTGGAGGTTGGGATGGGCTTAGGGCGCCAGGAGAACCCCTAGAGACGTTATCCCTGGAGGGCTCAACCCGGGGGGTTGTGGTCATAACCTGGTGAGTGGCTCTGGTCGCTCTTAGAGGGTGTTCTCCTCGTGGCTGCGTGCAGCGGGGCTGGGGGATGGTCTGTACTGGCGGACGTAGGTTACTGGCCTGGTAGCCTGGCTGCCCCTGAGTGGATCCGGGGCAGGCGGGGGGCTTGGGGTTCGGGGGTGCTTCGTCTCCGTGATGGGGCTCTGGCTGGGCCTTGGGGCTTTGGTCCTCGTCGGTGTGTCGCCGAGGTTGTGGGCGGGTGGGTGCACGGGGGCTCAGCCCTGGCGCAGGGGGCCTCTGGTGCATCAACCTAACTGGGGGACTCTTCAACTGGCAGGGAGGTTGTTCCATCCTTGCAGAAGTCCACTCTGCAGGTGGGGAGAGACACAGGAGAGGTGGAGAATAAACCTAACCTGGGTGTCTGTTGTCTTGTGTAGTCTGGAGATGATTGAATGTTGGGGTGGGTATAGTTTCCTCTGCGGTGGGGTGGGGTGGGCTTCCCCAGGTCCTGTGGGGCTTAGCGGTGCTGCTGCCATAGGCCCCGATCTGGATGGGCCTGGGCTCCCTTGCCTTGGTGGGTACTAGAGGACGGGGGTGCCTACTGGGGTCAGCCGGGGAGCTGGCCCTAAGGAGGGGCATCTTGCCCCTCCCTTCTTTTCCTCCCCATCCCCGGCTGCCTCCCTCTTCCCGCTCCACCACACCCACCCACACAGGTAGGGCCTTGGGGTGCGGGTGTGTCACCAGGGTGCAGGGGAGGCATTCCCCCCCCCCTCTGTCCCCTTCTGGCCACCTGTGCCTCAATTTTATTTCACAACTTAGACATCCACATTATTCACACTCTCATAACACACACACACACACATATATAAAAAAAAACACCCAGCACGCCCCTGCGGGCGGTTTATCCTTCAAGCTCGGGTCCTCTACCAGAGGCCTGGGAGCTTGAGGGTCCTGCGCAGTATCTTAGCTGTTCCCAGGACTGCGCTCTTCTGGACAGAGATCTCCGATGTTGTTCCCGGGATCTGCTGGAGCCACTCGCCTAGCTTGGGAGTCACCGCACCTAGTGCTCCGATTACCACGGGGACCACCGTTACCTTCACCCTCCACATCCTCTCGAGCTCTTCTCTGAGCCCTTGGTATTTCTCCAGCTTCTCGTGTTCCTTCTTCCTGATATTGCTGTCATTCGGAACCGCTACATCGATCACTACAGCCGTCTTCTTCTGTTTGTCTATCACCACTATGTCCGGTTGGTTAGCCACCACCATTTTGTCCGTCTGCATCTGGAAGTCCCACAGGATCTTAGCTTGGTCATTCTCCATCACCCTTGGGGGCATCTCCCATTTTGACCTCGGGACTTCCAGGTTATACTCGGCACAGATGTTCCTGTACACTATGCCGGCCACTTGGTTATGGCGTTCCATGTATGCCTTGCCTGCTAGCATCTTGCACCCTGCTGTTATGTGCTGGATTGTCTCTGGGGCATCTTTACACAGCCTGCACCTGGGGTCTTGCCTGGTGTGATAGACCCCAGCCTCTATGGATCTTGTGCTCAGAGCTTGTTCTTGTGCTGCCATGATTAGTGCCTCTGTGCTGTCTTTCAGTCCAGCTTTGTCCAGCCACTGGTAGGATTTCTGGATATCAGCCACCTCCTCTATCTGCCGGTGGTACATACCGTGCAGGGGCCTGTCCTTCCATGATGGTTCCTCGCCTTCCTCCTCTTTCTTGGGTTTCTGCTGCCTGAGATATTCACTGAGCACGCTGTCAGTTGGGGCCATCTTCGTGATGTATTCGTGGATGTTTCTTGTCTCATCCTGGACTGTGGTGCTGACACTCACCAGTCCCCGGCCCCCTTCCTTCCGCTTAGCGTACAGCCTCAGGGTGCTGGACTTGGGGTGAAACCCTCCATGCATGGTAAGGAGCTTTCTTGTCTTTATGTCAGTGGCTTCTATCTCCTCCTTTGGCCAGCCTATTACCCCAGCAGGGTACCTGATCACGGGCAGGGCGTAGGTGTTGATGGCCCGGATAGATAGATAGATAGATAGATAGATAGATAGATAGATAGATAGATAGATAGATAGATAGATATATATATATATATATAGATATATATATATATATATATATATATATATATATATATATATATATATATAGATAGAGATATATATATATATATAGATAGAGATATATATATATATATATAGATATATATATAGATATATATATATATGGATATATATATAGATATAGATAGATATATAGATATATATAGATATATATAGATATATGTGTGTGTGTATATATGTATATGTATATGTATATATATATATATATATATATATGTATATATATATATATATATATATACATATGTATATGTAGGGCCTTGAGGGTGACCACGTTAACGGCGTCCAGAGGACGGTCTGTGTATTCAACCCTACCTCTGGCGCCGGTGCCCACCTCTCAATTTTAAATCCATGTAGACATTGAGGGTTCTCGGGAGGGGCCGTGCTAACACCTGCTGCTCTCTGGCAGCAGCACCATGCCCTCCCTTGTTTTAAATGCACTTTAGAACAACACGCAGCAACACTACACATGAGCGGGAGGAGGGAGGTATGGGGTCTTCACACACCCCCGTTCTCTACTAGCCATCGGGGCGGGGGGCTGGGAGGAGGTGTTGGCTGTCCGATTGGCCTCCCTGCTGCTGCGGAGCCTGGGGCGGTCTGCTTGCCTCCACCCCGGGGGAAAGGGTCACATCTCTTGGGTCTGGGTGCCGTTTCCCCCTCTGGGGGCGAGGGTACCTGGACCCAGGGCATAGAGTATGTTTGGGGAGTATGATTGTGTGTACATGTCTATGTATGTCTATCCCTACGTTGGGTGAGTGCTGAGTGTTTGTATATGTGTGCATGAGGGTGGGAAAGCATGTTTATGTCTGTGTGTGCCTGTTTGTCTGTGTCTATATGTCAGGTCGGGTCTTAGACTCCACCTCCCTGGGTACTCCCAGGCCCTCCAAGTGTGGAGGCCTATCTCCCCTCACCACACTCCCTGCTGGTAACTGATGCCCTCAGGGGTTGGTGCATTGGTGGTTCTTGGTGTCCGGGGCTGGGCGCTCAGGTATGCACCAGCTCACTCCCGGTGGCTACTTGGCGGGGCCTGGTGCCTGTCGCTCGGTCAGGCCTCTTCCGGGGCAAAAGGGGGCCCTCGGGCCTCCGGCCTCGGGGCCTGCAACTCGGTTCACTCTGGCACAGCTGGCTGCCGGCAGAGCTGGCGGGCACGCCGGTGCAGCCCCCTCTGGCTTCTGCTCCGTGGCTACTGGGTGACCCCCTCGTCTGGGGATCTCCTCAGCCCTTCCCAGGAAGGTGGCACAGATGCCCCTCTGGTGGTACTCCTTGGGCTCTCGCACTCTGGGGCCTCTGGATGTCTGGAGCCTGGATCTCCTCCATGCCTGCTTCATGCCCCGGGGGACGGGGCTATGGGCCTCCACACCCTCTAGCAGACCATTACATGGGGAAACCTTTTGTATACAAGCGCGTTGATCCACACAGGTGTGCACACGGGTGTTCACTGTTTGTAGACATAAACTACACCTTTCTTAGCTGCTACTTCAAAGCACATTGTGCGCTGTCTGTCCTGCGTGCTGCACAACAACTTTCAATATTTAGTATTTACTGCTGTTCACACTCAGCTAGATTAACGTGATGGTGTTGTGTTTAGTATGATGCTTTGTTTTTGTTTGGGTTTTTTTGCTTGTCTTCTCTTCTTTTTCTCTCAACAGGTGATCCAGGAGATTTTTTTTTTTCTTTCTTTCTCTTTGTCTTTGTAAGTGCCCTTTCTCACTGTCCCTTTTCCCTTCTGTTTTTCTTTTCCTTCTGTAACGCAATCTGTACTTACGCCAATGCTTTAATGCTTGGAAATCAGGACTGTTGACCTTGGGCAGTTCACTAGGTGTCAGTGTCATCAATTTCACCCCGATGTCTAGGCCCAGAATCACAGCTTCTCAAGAAATAGGTTACAAGAATTCAAATGTGTCCCAAATATCTGTATCCCATCAGAGGCTAGTTTCGTAAAGGAGATTGGTAGTAGCTGCTCCACCACAGGAACAGTAAGGCTTCCAGCACACAATGGACACCACACTCACTTAACATAAACACATTTATTAAACACAATTTTAAATAATAAGCCCTTTTTCTGTAGTGTCTTTCCACTCAGTGTCCCAAGGAAAAAAAATAAAAAATAAACACAAATATGTATCCTTCAAGGTCCTTTGGCCAAAAGAAAACCACCTGAGCTCAGGGAAAAGTAAATTGCACTGTTGGGGCCCTTTAAATTGTTCCTACCGCTCTGTTGGAACGGTGTAGCATCCAATAATAGCATCCAGCAAGCAGAAGCATCCACCCGCAGCAACGACCATCTACCGGCCAGGACGGCTCAGCGGAGTCATCAGATGAGGACTTCCACAAGGCAGTTCATCCAGTAGGATCCAGGGTATCGAAAGGGCAAACAAACCAGCCAGAGGGGTTCATGTAATGGCGAATGGCTGTCAGATTCAGCTCAGCTTCACGCTCGTACCACTACAAGACTCCTTTTTCAAACAACATATTAAAACATTAGCTTCACATATAAAGGTTTTTAAAACTATTTACAACAACTCAAATGTCTACTGTACCCGAATTTCCAGCTCGCAGAGGGCACGAGAGCAGCATGCGCCTCATCGGACGAACGGAGGAAAAACTCTGTGGCTAAACTAGGGAGTGGCTATGCGCAAGGCACAGTGGTGCGTTCAGTGACTACCAAATAATCAGAAATCCCATACTCAAACAATGACCTGGGTTACACTCTCCCCCTCTAAAGTGCATGAGTCTCTGCATGCACACTTAACTTAACAGGTGTGTGAAGGAAAGTGCTCTGAGAGAATACAATTGCGAAACTCTGACAAAAAGGAACTGAGAGCTAAAATTAAAGGTTCACCTAACTCATCATAAGTTAGTTTACGAGGTTGGCGTCTCTCTCTCCCAGAACGCCGCAACTCTACTGTCTCTGGCTCTGAACTCTGCTCAGCAGTGTTGGCGCTCTCTTGATTCATTTCAACAGGTTCTGTCTGTTCAGGAATGTCAATAACAACCCAACCTGGACCTTCATCAGATGGAATGGGAGATGTGGTCACCTCATTGCTCTCTGAGTGTAACGAAGGTTCAGGTCCAGAAACATGACCGGGTGTCTCTTGTGCATGTGACTTGTCTTGTGGCTCTGCACTGGGCAAGCTAGAATGCACATCCCTAGTGGACAACTGAGGTGTGATAACCTGCCTTTCAGTCTGGATAAAAGGACCTCTGGTTATTATTTCTGGAACCACAAAAGCTGGATACACTTCGTCCTCATCACTGTATACCTCATCTTCCTGACCATCAGGGTTATCAGAAGACTGTACTTCTCTTCCGGCTTTGTTTCTCAGCTTCTTCCCTTTAGAGGGCCCATGAGATCTGCTCCCTGCTATTTCTTCCACAGGTAAGAACCCACACGGTAGAAGGAGATCCCTGTGTAAGGTGCGTTTTGGCCCGTCTCCCAACTCGGGTTCCACAACATAGACAGGGCCATCATTGATGCGTTTAACCACAACATGTACTTTCTGTTCCCACCTGTCTGAGATTTTGTGTTTACCTCTGATACTCATGTTCCTAACCAAAACCCTGTCTCCTGCACAGAGCTCGGCCACTCTAATCCTCTTGTCAAACCTAGCTTTATTCCTTTCCCCGATCTTCTGGGAGTTTTTTGCAGCAAGGGTGTAGCTCTCCTCCAGACGTTGACGAAGGTTGTTCACATACTCCGAATGAGACTTATGGTTGGCATTTTCAGGTTGGATACCTAAGACCAGATCAATGGGTAGTCGGGGTTATCTGCCAAACATCAGTTCATATGGAGAGAAACCAGTCGTATTGTTCCTCGTGCAGTTATACGCATGAACTAAGGGTTTAACAAAGTCCCTCCAGTGAGATTTGTCTTCCTCTTCCAAAGTACCCAACATATCAAGAAGCGTCCGGTTAAACCTTTCCACCGGGTTTCCGCGGGGATGATAAGGTGTAGTGCGGATTTTGTCTGCTCCTACCAACGCACATAGCTCTTTGATTGTGTGAGATTCAAAGTCTCTACCCTGATCACTGAGTAGACGACTGGGAAACCCATAATGGACTATGAAGTTCTCCCATAGAGCTTTTGCAATGGTCCTCGACTTCTGATCTTTAGTTGGCACTGCCACAGCAAACTTTGTAAAATGGTCAGTGACAACTAATATGTTTCGGGTATCTCTGTTGTCTGGCTCAAGTGACAAATAGTCCATACAAACAAGTTCAAGCGGGTAAGTTGTTATAATATTTTCAAGAGGCGCTGCCCTCTGAGGCACTGCTTTCCTCCTGACACAGCGTGGACACTGTCTGCACTTCTCTTCTACAGACTTTGTCATCATTGGCCAATAGAATCTGGCACGGGCAAGATGTAGTGCTCGTTCAAAACCAAGATGACCAATTTCATCATGTACTCCACGCAATGCTTTCTCTCTGAACTGTTCAGGTAGGACTAACTGCCATACAATGTTGTCTCTATTTGTCCATTTCCTGTACAATACTCCATCTCTCAGTTCAAGCCTTCTCCATTCCTTGAGAAGGAGCCTAACATCAGGAGCTTCAAAGTTTGTTTCTCTGAAACTGGGCTTTTGAGCTCTTTCAACGAAGGTGATGACACGTGAGACAACCGGGTCATCCCTCTGAGCTTTATACCAGTCAGAGCTTGTCATAGATGGTAATGTGTCTTCTCCAAATACATCCGCAACTGTTGAGGGATCAACAGCAAGAGACTCTACAGCCAAAGGTGGTTCTAGATTTGAACAGTGCTCGATCCTTGACACCACAAGATGGCGCTGACATAAGGCAGATACCACCTCGTGACTCATCTCTAGAAGACGGTTTTTCATGTCATCAACTCTCTCCCTTTCTTTGATGAAATCCTCATCTTCAAAAGGAGGAGCTTGTGGTCGTCGGGACAGCCCGTCTGCATCGCGATTGGCATGACCAGCCCTGTACTTAACGGTGAACTGATAAGTAGACAGCGCAGCTAACCAGCGATGACCAGCAGCATCCAACTTCGCAGATGTCAGCACATACGTGAGAGGATTGTTATCCGTCACAATGGTGAAGTTAGCGCCATAAAGGTAGCTGTTAAACTTCTCACAAACTGCCCACTTCAAAGCTAGAAATTCAAGCTTGTGAGTGGGATAGTTTCTCTCACTTTTGGAAAGTCCCCTGCTTGCATAAGCCACAGCTCTCAGCTTCCCATCCTGCTCTTGGTAGAGCGCTGCACCCAAGCCTTCACGACTGGCATCAGTGTGCAGGACATATGGTAGCTGCGGATTGGCAAAAGCAAGGACAGGTGCCGATGTCAGTCTCTCAATCAAAGTCTTAAACGCATTTTCGCATTCATGTGTCCAGTCCTCTCCAAAAGGTAAGTTAATGTTCGATGGTTGTTTGAAACGTTCTCCGAGATACACTTTGCCCCTCTTTTTGGGTGAGTAGTAACCGGCCGTGAGACTATTTAAAGGCTTTGCAATCTTTGAGTATCCATCAATGAATCTCCGGTAATAACCGGCAAAGCCCAGAAAACATTTTAGCTCTCTCTTGTTTGTAGGACGAGGCCATGTTTTCAAAGCTGAGATCTTATCCGGATCTGTGTGAACTCCTTGGGCATCAACCACATGGCCAAGGTATTTCACCGAGGGCCTAAAGAAATGACATTTTTCTGGGGACAGTCTCAACCCAAAGTCCCTCAACCGGTTCAGCACCCTCATGAGTCTCACCTCATGTTCCTCCAGGGTGTCTGAAAACACAATCAGATCATCCAAAAACACAAGTACTTCACTCAAGTTCAAATCCCCAACACACTTCTCCATCAGTCGTTGAACGTACTTGGAGCATTTGTAACGCCCTGCGGCATGCGATTAAACTCGTAAAACCCCAGAGGACAGACAAAAGCAGTTTTAGCTTTATCTTCCTCGGCCATCTCAACCTGATAATAGCCTGATTTGAGGTCCATGACCGAGAACCACTTGGCGCCACTAAGGGCCGTGAAGGTCTCCTCAATGTTTGGGAGGGCATAAGCATCCCTAATGGTCCGTGCGTTCAACTTCCGGTAATCAACGCACAACCTGATCGAACCGTCCTTTTTACGCACAACTACTATTGGGGATGCGTAGGGGCTCTCCGACTCCCTAATGACACCTGCATCAAGCAGTTCTTTGAGGTGTTGCTTGACAGCTTCTCTGTCACTTGGGTGGATGGGCCTCGACCGTTCCTTAAACGGCATGTCATCGTTCAGCCGAATGTGGTGCTTTACCACAGTGGTATGACCGTAAGACAGGTCATCAACCGCAAACACTTCTGAAATGGACTTGAGCTTGGTGGTAATGCGCTCTCTCCATTCTTCAGAGATGGGTGACTCATCAAGATTAAACTTTAGCTTCTCTCTATCAATACTGTCATGAGAAGAAGCATTTGAAACAGGCGCCAGGGGTGAAATGTGCTGGGCTACACATACCTGGGCAACTGTACTTCCTGGTTGCAATACAATACTGTGCCCACTCAAGTTCTGCAAGACGACTGGAACCTTACTCTTAGCTTTGTAAGGGATGTCTATCAAAGCAGTCTCAAGAAATAAACCACCGGGTAACTTGTGGTGTTCACTTGGTTCAAGGACAAAGCTTACGTTGGGAGTGTTCTTTCTCAGCCTAACATCACCAATTACACAGCACTTCTGGTTGGCAGGGATGGTGACCGGTACTTTCCCGTGCAACATTACTGGACATGTGTGGCAATCATCCATTTGTTTAGCCAAGTGCTGGAGAACCAGTGCTACATCTCTGGAACACAGTCTGTGAAGGAAATCTGGACCGTCACGTTCAGATAACTTATCATGGAGTCTCAACAGTGCATTAGTACCAATCAAAACTGGTATTCTGCTGTTAAAATGGCACTCAGGCACAACGAGAGCCAAAACAACCAACTCTTCCTCTTTGCCTGTAATGTTTTGTGGAAAAGTGACGCGGGTCTCAACATAACCAATGTAGGGGACGTGCTGTCCACCTGCGCCCTCAATCTCAAGTAACGCTTGAATGGGCTGAATGGGGAGATGTGCCAGTTTATCCTTGTGAAATGATTCGGAGATTGTAGTGACTTGTGAACCACTATCCATGATAGAGTCGCATTGCACACCCTCAACCAAAACAGAAGCTGAACAACGAGGACCTATTAGACCAGGTGGCAAGCGGGATTGGGAACCAAAATCTTGAACCATTGTCTGGGTCTTTATTTTGCTCTGAACACTAATGCTTTGGTCAATTGGGCCGGGACTAATGCTGGTCTCAGCTCCTGGGCGTCCCACAGCAGGAGCTGCTACAAGTTTAAAGCAAAAGGCTCAGTAACCTGTTGGGCTTGGAACCTTCCTTGCTTTTCCTTTAACTCAGCATTCTTCTGACGGACTAGTGTCTGGTTGGGTTCATTTGGGCATCGAGTGGCAATATGGTTATCTTCACCACATCTAAAGCAGAACCACGCTTTTGGCATAGAGGGAACCTTAACAGGTCTCCTGGCACTGCTATTTCTTGCCGTTAGGACGTCTTTGCCATCACTATTCTCTTTAGGACATTTTTGGTTCTGGGTGAGCTCTCTGAGTTGCTTAGACAACTCATCTATTTTACTTTCAAGTTTAACAGTTTCTTCTTGTCTCTGTTTTAACGCTGCACTAAGCTCACTGTCAAAAGGAGGATTCTTGGACTTTTGACTCAGTTTCTCTACCTGCCTTGAAAGCTCATCCACTCTCCTTTCAAGCTTAGATGCTTCGCTCTGTTTAGCAGTCTGTGTTGGAACGGGCTCATCATCATAGGAGGGTACATCAAAAATGGAGTGGGCATGTACAGCTGCCTTTGTAGCACCAAGATGTTTCTTCATCCTGTCTAGCTTTGCAGATCTACGACCTTCCTCGGTTCTCAACATAAGGAGTAGTTCTGGGAATGTTGGTGGACTGTTCTTTTTGTTCTCTAGCTGGAGAGCTATAATGAGACTCTGGTCCCAGCAGCCTCTAATAAACTCTGAGTAGGTGTTCGCTTAAGGTTTCAACAGAGACTCCCCCTCTAGAAATAGCTCGAGTGAGGAGGCTATGGAGCCTGTTCAAATATGCTGAGGGCTTTTCTCCGCTATTCTGATTGGAGCTGAGAAAGGTTGCAAATAACTCTTCTCCATCCTCCACAACACTGAAAGCGGAATCGAGCTGCCTAATATAAGCCCTGGGTGGTGAACTCACACCAAGCAGCTTAACAACATCTGCCGCTGGACTAAGCAAACTTTCAAGTATTTTCCTAACCTTTTGCACATCACTAAGAGAGGAATCACTGACAAGAAGGTCCACTTGTGTGCGCCATGTTTCGTAATCTACCTCACCATTGGGCCTAGGAGCACGACCAGAAAAGGTGCGCAGTCTGGTTTGTGTAGACCACGATGCTGTTGAGTCATTCCTGATAACGTGCTCAACAACAACCTTTTGAATCTGAGGTGGGTTAAGGAGACTGTGGTCCATATTAACAGGGTTCACCACAGCACTAGCAGGTGCATTGTGGGCCTGTGTGTAGTGAGTAGGTTCATCATGATCACTAGCTACAGTGTCATGGAGGGATGTGTCACCATCCTGAGCTGTGCGTGGCTGTGTGTCAGGAATCTCAGAGTTATGTCGAGCTTCTTTGACCTCACTCTGAATAACACTCAAGAAACCTGCTTTACCACTATCTCCAACAGCCTTCAGTTCTTCTAAGTATCTACGAGCTAACTCCTTGCCTACCTCTTCCTGAGCAACATCTCGAATGGTTTTGACAGACCAATCGATAGCAGGATCCTTGGGGCTCGGCAAGTCGCCTAAGATCTGGGGGTTGATCTTGGAAATGGCTTGATCGGACAAATATTCTACCAGGACTCTACCCTCTGGCTGGTTTGGTTCATCAGGAATCCGAACTATCCGAGAAACTTTACCATTAACTGAAAAAACACTAGCAATATCATCATCTGTGTAAATCCCTTCAATGCCAGTCACAAAAAGTGAGCACTGGCCATCTACATCAAAACGTCTGCAAAGATCCATGTCCAACTCAATAGAGTCAAGGAAAAATGAAAAGGTAGGTGTTGTGAGCTGGAAAGTCAAGGTGCTACTATTCACCAATCTCCTGGCTGGCTCGCCACTTGTAACGCAATCTGTACTTACGCCAATGCTTTAATGCTTGGAAATCAGGACTGTTGACCTTGGGCAGTTCACTAGGTGTCGGTGTCATCAATTTCACCCCGATGTCTAGGCCCAGAATCACAGCTTCTCAAGAAATAGGTTACAAGAATTCAAATGTGTCCCAAATATCTGTATCCCATCAGAGGCTAGTTTCGTAAAGGAGATTGGTAGTAGCTGCTCCACCACAGGAACAGTAAGGCTTCCAGCACACAATGGACACCACACTCACTTAACATAAACACATTTATTAAACACAATTTTAAATAATAAGCCCTTTTTCTGTAGTGTCTTTCCACTCAGTGTCCCAAGGAAAAAAAATAAAAAATAAACACAAATATGTATCCTTCAAGGTCCTTTGGCCAAAAGAAAACCACCTGAGCTCAGGGAAAAGTAAATTGCACTGTTGGGGCCCTTTAAATTGTTCCTACCGCTCTGTTGGAACGGTGTAGCATCCAATAATAGCATCCAGCAAGCAGAAGCATCCACCCGCAGCAACGACCATCTACCGGCCAGAGTCATCAGATGAGGACTTCCACAAGGCAGTTCATCCAGTAGGATCCAGGGTATCGAAAGGGCAAACAAACCAGCCAGAGGGGTTCATGTAATGGCGAATGGCTGTCAGATTCAGCTCAGCTTCACGCTCGTACCACTACAAGACTCCTTTTTCAAACAACATATTAAAACATTAGCTTCACATATAAAGGTTTTTAAAACTATTTACAACAACTCAAATGTCTACTGTACCCGAATTTCCAGCTCGCAGAGGGCACGAGAGCAGCATGCGCCTCATCGGACGAACGGAGGAAAAACTCTGTGGCTAAACTAGGGAGTGGCTATGCGCAAGGCACAGTGGTGCGTTCAGTGACTACCAAATAATCAGAAATCCCATACTCAAACAATGACCTGGGTTACACTTCCTCTCTTTCTTTCTCCCTTTCCTATCCCCCCCCGTCATGTCTGTCCCATCTGTAACAACTGAAAATAAAATAAATAATAACAACAAAGTTTGATCAAATGGACCAATACGGCAATGCCATGATGATCCATTTGGCAAAATAAATCCATTTGGTATCCTTGTTGGTCTTCAGACAACAATTCTGACGGCTTAAGAACCAAATGGGACAGAGGGGAAAAAAAAAAAAAAAATATTTAGTTAAAGGCAAGGACTTCAGTTTGCATGTCTTTAAACGGTGGTATAAGATTATCTGCTTTTTCTGGTGCAGAATCAAATAACTGTTTAACTCTCATTTTGAATTAATTAATAATGGAATAACTGGTCTGTTAGTCTTTATTAGAAGTATCTGTGCAAGCCCCAAAATGAAGATGATTTTTTTTTTTAACTTGTCATCATAAGACTCTATAAATTCTCCCCATTTTGAATTAGGTTCAAGCTTTGGAACTGGAACAAAATCGGGGGATTAATCATGTTTTTATATTAAATTTCCTAAATCTCCTAACTCTTTTATTGGCAGTGCTGTTCTTAACACTTCTTGATTCTGAATACTTCTTTCACCACTAGATGGCCTATGTCAGCTATTTTACAAATTACTAAAATACATTTAGAGGAAGGGCCATGGAAGAAAGCGCCATCCCCTCTCTACTGATAGTTCAGCTCTGCACGTCCCTTCACATTGCTGTAAAAGACCACAGTGTCTGCTTAACATTTTCAAATCTTAAATTTCAATCAGCCAAAGCAAAGATGTGGAGCCTCCAAAACCTGCTTTTCATCCTCTGCAGTAAGTATTTTAAATGAATAAATAATTAAACATATAAAGGTCAAAGGCAGATGTAGATTAAACATTAGATTTATATGTTTTGGTATTAAGGAGCAGTATGCAGGACCAGTTATGACAGCTTAGATGACTGCCCTGGTCATCTGATTTCTTTTTACAGCTCTAACATTGCTTCAAATAAAACATAACATTTTTCACATTGTCTTTACAGTTACTCTGAGATGTGTGACCAGTGCAGTAGGGGTGATCGATGTGACTGGATATGTGGGGAGAGAGGTTAACGTTTCCTGCTCTTATAATGAGGGTTATGAATCTTATGAAAAGTACCTGTGTAAGAATGGCTGTGGTAGTGACGATGTTCTTATTACAACATCAAACTCCTCGAAAAACAAATACAGGATCCATGATGACAAAACAGCACGAATCTTCACAACGACCATCACTGATCTTCAATCTACTGATGCTGGGAAATACTGGTGTGGAGTGAGCAGAACTGGGAATGATATCTACACTAAAGTCGAGCTGAAATTAGTATCAGGTAAATAAAGACATGGACAAGTTGAGTTGTACATTTAAAGTGATTAAAAATTATATAAAGAAAGTTAAATGTACTGCCATTACCAGCTATTTCTGCTGTAGAATCAACATACTGTTAAACAGTAGTTTAACTCAATACTCATTGGTTCAGTTTAGTACAATCAATCTTAAGATCCTATGCTGACATCGCAATGCTTAAGCCCGATGGATAAACATGTACAGACCAGTAACAATAAGACATAAAACACACTCAAGTAGATAAAATAATAAATGCAAACAGTAAATCCTCATATAAGCACTGCATGATGGAAAAAAGTCACAACTTTATAAGTGTATGTGAAACAAGCTATAGACATTAAATCAGTGACTAATGAGGAGATAAAATAATAAATGCAAACAGTAAATATATTTAAACCCTCATATAAGCTTGTATGTGAAGCAAGTGAAAGACTTTAAAACAATGAGCTGAATATGAAACTCTTGTGCTTCATATGTAACCATTTTTGGGCTGTAATACTTCTGGTGTTGTTTTACCTTCTTGACAGACAGCTGCTGTGACACTGTGACCAAAGTTCAAAGTTATGAGGGATACTCTGAGTCCCTCAGTTGTCAGTATGAGTCTCAGTACCAGAACAGTCTGAAGTACATCTGCAGAGGAAATCGGCCCTCCACATGTCTGCAGCAGGCACTAATCACCTCTGACAACAAACAAAATGGACGATTCAGACTTGATGATGACAAAGTGTCAGGAACATTCACAGTGAACATTAGCAGTTTGACTCGTAATGATTCAGGGTCATACCTCTGCGGTGTCCACAGAAACTCTGACCTGGATGTTTTCTCTGCTGTTGAGCTTAAAGTTGAAGGTGAGAGTTCATAGTTATACTTAATTACATCAGCCTGAATATATCAATGCTTTTTCCCCAATAAGCTCCAACAAGCTGAATATCTGGTGATTCTAAAATACCTTTGCTCATTCAATCTGACAGAGTGGTACTGTGTCAAATCAACTAAAATAAATGGTACTGCAGGACATCCACTAACTTTGCAGTGTCCTTATCCTCCACAATATCGGCATAACAGCAAGTTCCTCTGTAAGGGAGACCACCGTAACAATTGCACAAAGATGGCGGTGAGTCAAAGGAGGTTCACACTGCAAGATAATGCTACTTCCAGTTCTTTCATGATAAAGATCACAGCACTGGAAGTAGGTGATGCTGGGACATACTGGTGTGGGACAGACTCACAGTGGAGAGTTGGAAACTACACCAAGATTGAGCTGTCAGGTATGTTGTGAACAATTTTGTGTATATATAATCCAAGTAATAGATGTGTGAGCTGTGTGCTTGTTAGGGCTCAGTTCAGCTGTCTGAGGTGTGAACAAATGAAAAAAAACTGTATGAAGCTCACAGTAAGCACAACAAATAGCACCACAGAAATAGAACTACTGAGAACTTCACCTACTTGTTACTTATCAGATGAACGATGATCTGAAATCTGTTTTGGGGTTTGTTTTGCTGTATGTAAATCTCAGAATTTGTTAAGTTATGCAAGCTTATCTGCTAAAATAAGAATTTATAGCCACACTAGTACCATTTGACTGAAAGCTTTTGAGTTTTATATGTATCGCATATATTAACTACAAATATAAAATAGGAATCAAGCAAACCTTGAAAGTGTAACTATCGCCTGAGTATTAATATTGTGAAAACTGATACCATGGAATATATAATAATATTAACAATAACTTCATTTATGTAACACTTTTAAAAACACGGAGTTAAAAAGTGTTTCACAATTTAAAAAAAAAAGATTGAAGATTGAGTCAGCCAAGCTGACTGACTGGGGAAGGCTGTTTCACAGTTTGGGCGCTACAACCTCAAAAGCATGATCACCTTTGGTTTTAAAAACAGAGCGAGTGACAAACATGACCAATTTAATGTCTATGAAACTCCATGAAATACAGTAACAGAAATAAGCACGGGTTTCTTGGTTGATTTATCTGTTTCCTGGTAATTCAATGGAGAAAACTTGAAAAAGTGTTTTGGTACAAACATTTGGTCAAATGACAAAGTGTTTTTGACTTTTTTGACTATAATCTGTCTTGAAATATAGTTGCTGAGAGCACTAAGAGTTTTTTTTTCCTCTTACAGTCTTTCTGCAGCACACCAGCACTGTAACTCCAGGCACCACTGTGGGAACAAGAATCCCAGGTAAAACTATTACAGATACAGAAAACACGTGTGTGTCTGTTAGTGTGTACTTCAGCTGATTGGTGTTGTGACAAGAAATACATTTCATACCATGAATTATGGTTAACATTTGGTTTTGGTTATGGCTTCATGGTTACATGAAGTGAATGTAAGTCAAGCCAATATGTTAAAGCATCTGTGGGTGTGGGCTCCAGTAACCACAGTTAAGTTATACACGTAACTTATAAACCGAAAATTATGAAACCATTGCGTAAGTCCACGGGTCTGCTGTTAGATTCATAAAAGATTGTTATTGAAATTATTGTGCAATTTTACTGTGTTCTGTTTTGGTTTCTATTTTTCAGATGCAGCACTCTATGTGGTTTACACAGCACCCGTTGCGCTGCTGCTAATGTGTGTTCTAGTAATTGTTTATAAGTACAGATGTCTCAAAGGTACTGTTACATTCATATACACACAGAGACCCTTAAACTCAGATATGCATGAAAAACTAGCATAACTACATCTAATGCTGTGTATTTTCTGAAGCTGATGAAACCATGAGCAAACATACACCCAAGGCAAAGAGCTCAAAGGAAGAGATGGGTGCAACAGGAAGCAGAGTAAGTCTTAGAGAAAGAGTCTAAATAGAGTTGTGCATCTATAACACACTCCACTATAAATAATTACAATAAAAGAAATGACTGATTTTACTCGTAGTCCAAACAAACTTTAACATGTAAAATTTATTTGGTGATTTAATTAAATAGGAAGGTGTAGTCTAATTGTTTTGAACAGAAGAGCTAAAAGAGAAGTGCACCCTTGACCTGTTTTCACTTCTATATCATAGTGTGACATTAACTGTACACTTTTAGCAAGTGTGTCATGGTGCATTGTTACATTGTAGCATGAAAGAGTGGCTATTGACCAACAGGCTGCACTTCCAGAACACTGACTATAGAATTTGTGTGCTGTTACATTTATTACTCTTAACGATAATTCCTTAAAAAAACGTTTACTACATTTTGGTTATTATAACCCTGGATGGACATAAATTAATACTGCAGCTTGACTTGCTGGAGGAAGCATAAGGCTACTTTGGTTGAAATGCCAGTGTATAGACATTTTTTTCAAAATGTTTCCAACAACCCAGGTCTCTGCAACATGTGTTGTTCATTGTTTACTGTGTGTTGATTCTTTTTTAGATTAATGGAAATCAAGAAAGTGTCTTGACCTACAAAAAGCAACGCGCCTGTAGCCACCATGACGATCCAGGTAGAAATGAAGAGGTCTATGCAAACATGCCCACAACAGAAGAAATCTACTGTAATGAAAGTTTCCATAATAGAAAAACATGAAATGAGTTCACAACTGTGGTCTGTATATTCCATTTCATTAGTATTCCTTAAAGTGTTCATAAAACTTTCTACTCTTTTTAAAATAAAAATGTAGAATTCTCCAAATGTAACTTATCAACATGAGTGTGAACTAAATGAAAAAGAAAAGTAAAATAAAATACAGTTTGGTGAAACATAATAATACATTTAATAGTACACTGATTTATATTCATCTTCATTTATTTTACCTAATTAAACTTTAATCACCACAACTGCTTTTCCAATTAACAGAGTTTTGTACCCCCCCCCCCAAAAAAAAAAGACAGACATAATTCAGAAGGGCCAGGACAATCAACTTCTTTCCATCCTTTTCAGTGTCTGGATATAACATATATATTCACTGGACTGTAGTGGAAAGTATATCACAGGGGTGCAAAGTGTATAAAAACCACACAGCACAGTTTTATACTACACCTTGGGAGTCGGTATGTTACTGTTGAAAGATTTTATTATGTTTATGTTTAGAAGTACATTTTGTTTAAGGTTTTCTAGATGTGTTTGCTCTTTTTTACTAGAGAAGTTACGTTGTGCAAGCTTTGTGTGCATTCCAGAGCTCTCTGACTTTCACACACACATCCTGGGAGCATGAGAGAGGTTGTACCTTCTCTTACTGATTTATGGTATAGGAGGACACCTACTCTGTATCTGTTTTAGTCTAAGAGCCTTTTGTTTAGATGGACCGCTAGACTCCTGGCACCAGCTTTGGGGAGTCTTCACGGGGTCATATCTCGACCCCACACACACACACACACACACACACACACACAAGGTATACGTCATATGTTAATGAACCTATGCATATTCATGTAACCACAATAAAAGAGCAGTGTTACGGGAGAGCGGACGAGAGCAACTAAGGTCAAGCGAAGGAACGGCGCCTGTCCGGTTCTCTCCCGTGCACGTTAATTTGTAAAACCTGTCTGAGTGTCATTTATTCCAATCTGAGTTGCATTACAGGAAAACTCCTTACAGTTACTTAAAGGAAAAAGCATCAGAAGGTTCTCCAAGAACAAATACTTTCTTGTCTGTAGTCAAGAAAATAATAGAACGCTGAATTTGCCAGGATCTACTAAAGAAAACATGAAGTTCTTTTGTAAATTATGGCCACGTGGTAACACGGTGGTGTGGTGGTTAGCACTATTGCCTCACAGCAAGAAGGTCCTGGGTTTGACTCAGCTGACCAGGGCCTTTCTGTGTGGCGTTCGCATGTTCTCCCCGTGTTTGCTTGGGTTCTCTCCAGGTACTCCAGCTTCTTCTCACAGTCCAAAGACATGCAGTTATGGGTGTTAAGTTAACTGATGATTCTGGGGATGGAGACAATGGTTGTCTTTCTCTCTGTGTTAGCCCTATGATAGACTGGCAACCTGTCCAGTGTCTACCCTGCCTCTCGCCCTATGACAGCTGGGATAGGCTCCAGCAGGCAAACCCTGATGAGGATAAGCGGAACACAATGGAGGGATGACCATTTTTAGAATAACAATAGAAGATTCACTACAATATGTTTATTTTCTCATGACGTGTAAATCACTGGTTGTTTTCTGTGTAAGAAAAACATGTTAATGATGTTATGAACATGTACAGTATATATCAGAAAGAGAAGGTACGACCTCTCACATGACCTTAGGATGTGTGTGTGCCAGAGCACTCTGGAACGCACACAGAGTCTTTGCAGACTACTAAGGATCAGACATTCTATCAATATGCAAAGATTATATATCTCTAAGCATTATTGATTGTATGTTTATGAGTACAAATGACAACCATAAAATATCACTCTAACACCATGAAATCTATAACAAAACCTTTGCTCTCAGCATCTAGAAGTATAGCAAGGAACCAAAGATGGTATTGCTGGTTGTGTTGCAATAGTAGTGCCGATCTAGACAGTGGTTGTGCCTTCTTCCTATATTTTAATTTTTAGTTAGATTCAGTTGACTGAAACAACAGTTTGGGAATCTTGTTGGATTTAAAATACCCCTTCAGTCGTGCCATGTTAGCATCAACATCATAGGCTGAAACATAGAGCAGAGCAATCCCACAGATGTGTGACTTGCTGTGGGCAATTTCTTTTAATGTCATTGTTGAAATAAAGTTGCTTTCTCCTACAGTTTTTCTGCAGCACACTCTGGGAACTTTGGAAACAAATAACCCAGGTAAAGCTATTAAAGATACAGTACATGTGCCTGTTAAAGGAATATCCCATCGTATAGTTGAATGGATAAATTCACGTATCTCAGTCTAAAAGGTTTGGGTTTTAGGACAGCTCCAAATCATATGTGTTAATGTGCCCACCCCAGTCTGACATCTCCGGCACTCGGGGGACTGTATGAGGTTCACCCTGTACAGTCTGTGTGGTGACCAGTAAATTCGGTGTAGTAATTTGAATTGGATTAGTCTCGTTCTAAGTTCCATGGACATCTTTTTAATGTTTTGCAAAATTGTAGTCCATTCCTGATCTGTAAAAACCACACCAAGGTCAGCTTCCCAAGGTAATCTGAGGGCGGGTAGCCCTTTACTCGTGCCCTTAACAACCCCTGAGTAATGACCGCATGACCTCCCCCAAAGACTTTCTTGATGTAGCTAAGATAGTCAATAGTTGGAGGTGGTGTGGAAGGAGAACCAAAGGTTTTGAGCAATAAATGCCGGAGCTGCAGATACCTCCAAAACTGACTCTGTGGCAACTGAAACTGTGCTTTAAGGTAATTAAAGGACTTCAGAGTTCTCCCCTGATACAGGTCTCCAAAACAAGTATCCCTCTCTGGAGTTAAAATTTAGTAGCAAGGCCACCTTCTTCCAGACAGTCTCCAGGAACTAAAGAATAGGGTGGGAGAGAGTTTGGTGGTTAAATCTGCATCTGAGGGAGTGATGAGAACAAAGTACTCTCAAGACTAAACCATGGGGGGGCTCGTTCTGGAGGGAGAGCCTAGTGAACTGTGTGTCTCAGACTGAAAGCATAATGGTAAAACAGTAAATTTGGGACCCCCAGGCCACCCGACTTCACTGTTTGCTGTAGCCTTTTAAGCTTTATACTAGGACATCTGTTATTCCATTTGAATTGATTGCGTAACCTGTCAAATTGATGAAAATATTTTGATGGGACTTAGCGGGAGTGTTTGTAGTAAGTAATTACATTTAGGAGCACAGTTCATTTTAATGATGTAAACTTTGCCCCAAAGGGTGAGAAACAAAGGGGACCATCTAATTATGTTGGTTCTGAACTTGTCAAATAGAGGTTCAAAATTAGCCTGAAACATGTTAGATATGTAATGCCCAAGTATTTAATACCACTCTGAGGCCAGCTGAAATCATCTGGCTGGAACAGGGTTTGGGGGCAGTAGGCAGTCAGAGGGAGCGCTTCGGACTTTGACCAATTTCATACTTTTATTTATTAAGTTTTATTAATTTTTTCTCTGTGTCTTTTACTTAGCAGTAGAGTGGTAGTTTGTTTTAATAGCTCTCTCTTTAAAAAGGGATTTCTGCTGTGTACTATTTATATTTTATGCCAGCACGGTTGGTGTAGCACATGCACAATTTTACAATTTCATTGCACATGTACAATGACAATAAAGGGTTATTCTATTCAAGGCTATGCTATTATAGAAAGCTTGTGAAATCTTCTTTAACCACTAGATGGAATGTGTCAGCTATTTCAGAAGCCCAACTAAGAATGCCCTACCTCATCTGTGTTGATGGTCCAGCTCTACCCCTCCCCTCACATTACTATGGCGTTAAATGACGCCTGTTTCCATCATTTTTTTAAACCTGAGAGAATTTCCTGTCAAGGCTCTATGTGGACAAACTAAAGCAAAGATGAGGAGACTTCAAAACCTGCTGTTCACCTTTTGCAGTAAGTTGTTTAAACTGGTAAATAACTAAAATATAAAGACCAAAGGCTGATGTAGACTAAGTAGTACATATATCTCTTCTAGTAATTTAGGAGCAGTAGGCCAAACGCTTTCAGACTTGGTCATTTCGTTATACAGCACTAACATTGTTAGCATGAAACCTACCATGATGACTTTCACATTCTTTTTCCAGTTGCTCTGAGGTGTGTGACCACTGCAGAAGAGGTGATCCATGTGACTGGATATGTAGGGAGTGCAGTTAAAGTTTCCTGCTCCTATGATCAGGGTTACGAGTCTTATGAGAAGTACCTGTGTCAGAATGACTGTCACAGCGATAATGATGTTCTTATTACAACATCAAATCCAGTGAAAAGCAAATACAGGATCTATGATGACAAAACAGCACGAATCTTCACAACAAGCATCTCTGATCTTCGTTCTGCGGATGCTGGGAAATACTGGTGTGGAGTGAGCAGATTTGGAAGAGATATCTACACCGAAGTCGAGCTGAAATTAGTCCAAGGTAAATAAACCTTTCCCAAAATCGAATTATATGTTGAATTCAGGTAAAATCATATGTATAAACCTGTTGTTATTATATAGGTTCCAATGTAACAACAGACAAAAATATAACTGATTAAACATTACTTAAATTAAATGCTATAAATATGACCTGCAACTCAGTTTTAGCCATTATAAATGTTTCAGTTTAGTTCAGGTTTTCGATATAATTTTGTTGCAGCAAGCTAATTAAATAAAACATCATATCTCTATTCTATGACTGTAGCGTGTCTTCTAATGCTGTTGATCTTTTTGACAGACAGCTGCTGTAACAGTGTGAAAGAAGTTGAAAGTTATGCAGGATATTCAGTGTCCTTCAGTTGTCCATATGAGTCAAGGTACCAGAACAACCTGAAGTACATCTGCAAAGGAACCCAGCCCTCCATGTGTCTGCAACGGGCACTAATCACCTCTTACAACAACCAAAATGGGCGATTCAGATTTGATGATGAAAATATCTTAACACAATTCACAACAAAAATTAGCCGTTTGACACAAAGTGATTCAGGGCGTTACCTTTGTGGCATCCAAAGAAACTCTGACCTGCATCTTTTCTGTGCTTTTGAGCTGAAAGTTAAAGGTGAGCGTTCATAGTAACATCTCATTATATCAGCTGACAGAAAACACTGTGTTCTGTAAAACTAATAAAATTATCTTTTTGACAGACCACTGCTGTGATACTGTGACCAATATTGAAAGTTATGAGGGATACTCTGAGTCCATCAATTGTCCTTACGAAAGTCAGTACCAGAACAGCCTGAAGTACATCTGCAGAGGAAACCAGCCCTCCACATGTCTGCAGGAGGCAATAATCACCTCTGACAACAGAGAAAGTGGTCGCTTCAGACTTAATGATGTAAAAATGTCAAGAATATTCACAGTGACAATTAGCAGCTTGACCCAAAGTGATTCAGGGTATTACCTTTGTGGTGTTCAAACAAACTCTGACCATGATGTTTTCTCTGCTGTTGACCTGAACGTCAAAGGTGAGAGGTCATAGTAATATCTCATTATACCAATCAAAAGAAAACAGCTTCTTCTAAAAGAAAGTATTTCAGATTTATTTTTGAATCGTAAATAGTTTTTCTCTTTCAATCTGACAGAGTGGTGCTGTGTCAGGTCAACTAAAATAACAGGTACTGTGGGACATCCACTAACTCTGCAGTGCCCTTATCCTCAACAACATCAGGATAACAGGAAGTTCCTCTGTAAGGGAGACCACCGCAACAGCTGCAGAGACATGGTGATGAGTCAAAACAGATTCACACTACAAGATGATATTTATTCCAGCTCTTTCTCAGTGATGATCACAAAGCTAGAAGAAGCTGATGCTGGGACCTACTGGTGTGGGTCAGACTCACAGTGGAGAGTTGGAAACTACACCAAGATTCAGCTGTCAGTCGGTGAGATGAACACATTTAAATGAAGGAAAAATGGACAGAGCTATGAGTTACATCTTTTTTTTTAACTGCTTTTAAAGCATACACTGCGGCTGGTGATTCAGTTGTTTGTAGTGTGATAGAATTATGACAACTCCATAGTGTTTCACACAAAGCACAGAATACATGCCAAACAGAACTAGAGGCCAGTTTTTTTAATCTTCTTTACTGGATAGTTTGCTACATAAATGAATAAATTAATTAATTAATTAATTAATTAATAATCTAATTTCAGTTGTGTGAATAGTTTAGGATTCTTGGGGTATCAGTCAGGACCCTCTGCACTAGTCTTTCTACTAAAATGTGATTCTTGTGTTAAAATAAAGTTTCTAAGAGAACTAAGAGGGGGTTTTTCTCCAACAGTCTTTCTGCAGCATACCAGCACTGTACCTTCTACAGTAAAAACTCCTGGAAAAACTGTACCTCCTACATCAGAAAATCTTGTAAAAACTATAACTTCTACAATGCTTTTATCCCCACAAGGGCAAGTATCTAGTAAGGGTCCCCAGGCTACCCAAGCCTACCTTTGGGATCTGGACACACAATTGTATCCAGATCCCAAAAAGTTGATTCTGTTCATTTGGATATTGCAGAGGATCAAATAATTATTTTCCACACTCTATATTGCATATTGTCTTCCAGGGGCCAGAGCAGGCAACACTGAGGGAAATTTAAAACTGCTGGCTAAGGGTAAACATAAATTCAGTAAATTCATAATTCACGTCGGCAGTAATGGCACCCAGTTACGCCAATCGGAGGTCACTAAAGTCAATATTGAATCGGTGTGTAACTTTGCCAAAACAATGTCGGACTCTGTAGTTTTCTCTGGTCCCCTCCCCAATCAGACCAGGAGTGACATGTTTAGCCGCATGTCTGTGAAGGTTCTCAGTCATCCAGGTCATCGTAGTCAAAGGAATTTGCAAAGAAAAGCGTCTGGACGCTTTTCTTTGCAAATTCCTTTGACTTAGCCGCATGTTCTCCTTAAATTGCTGGCTGTCTGAGTGGTGTCCAAAACACGATGTGGGCTTCATAGATAATTGGCAAACCTTCTGGAGGAAACCTGGTCTTGTTAGGAGAGACGGCATCCATCCCACTTTGGATGGAGCAGCTCCTCATTTCTAAAAATCTGGACAAATTCATTAAACCCCCCAAAATATGACTATCCAGAGTTGGGACCAGGAAGCAGAGTTGCAGTCTTACACGCCTCACTGCAGCTTCTCTCGTCCTGTTAGTAGGGATGGGTATCGTTTAGGTTTTATCCGATACCGGTGCCAAACCGGTACTTTTGAAACAGTGCCGGTGCTTAAACGGTGCTCGAACCGGTGCTTAAAGAATGGAAAACACAAACTTTGTCCAAAAACCTCTTATGTTTTTATTTTTAGCAGTCTTTTTTTTTATGGTGACTCCACCATTGAAAATGGATGGAGAACTTTGACTGTAAATTTTGTCACTGCCCTATGAATTTCATCCACTTTTTCTTTGGTCATTTTAGCCTTTTTGGCCAGGGTGAAGGGAGTATCTGCCATCAAACAAGAAGACAGCCGCATGTAACTACCACGGTGTTTGGTAGTTCACCTTACATGCATTAATTTAATAACGTGGTTAGCCTACTCAACGTAAATTACACACGAACCACATTAAGCTACTCACCCAGAGAAGAACGGCTGCTGCTGCCATCATCATCGGTCATCATTTCTGCTACACTGGCAGGGCTAGGGGCCAGGACTCTTCGGGTTCTTGGGGGATGTTGCTAACTCCGGGTCCGATAACAGGTGGCGACAGCTATGCGTCGCCAGGTGTTTCATCAGATTCGAGGTGTTACCTCCTTTGCACAGTATCACCTTAAAGCACTTGTTGCAGGCTGCTGAGTTTGCATCTTTTTCTGTGAAGTACAGCCAGACTTTTAATCACTTCACCTTGGGCATTTTTAATCTGTAGCTCTAGGAAAGGTAAAATGATTGGCTAGAATCCAAAGTTTATGACATCTCAGGGGGAAAAAAGAACCGAAATAAAGCACTGAAATGTGCGCTGCTTTTCGGTCTGATTACTACGGTTTACGTCAGAACACCGGTACCCATCCCTACCTGTTACCCCCCCAAAACCCCATCTCCATAGAGACTGTGTCAGCTCCCAAACAGACAGAAACAAACTAAAAACCAGCAATAAACAACTTAAACATAAAAAAAATCACAAAAAAAGAACAATACAGTAGCCACATCTGAACCAAAGAGTAAAACAGTGAAATGTGGATTATTAAATACTAGGTCTCTCTCCTCCAAGTCTCTGTTCAAAAGATATCACCAGTGAAGTCAAGCTGAAATTAGTAACAGGTAAACAAAGACTTGGTACAATTCAGTTTGACACTGAGTTACAGTTAACGATAAGGAATTAATAGATTCTATTTGTTCAGGATTATCTGTTTCTCTGCTGTAAAATTTAAAGCACTATATTAATCATCAAAGCATCAAAGGATGGAAAACTGTCACAAGTTTACAAATATAAAGTTGTTCAGTGAGTTCAATGAGTTAAATATGAAATCCTTAAGTTTTATATACAATTGTTTAATGGGTGCAACATATCTTCTGATGCTTTTACCCCTGTTGACAGACCACTGCTGTGACACTGTGACCAAAATTCTGAATTATCAGGGATATTCAGTATCCATTAGTTGTCCGTATGAGCCTCAGTACCAGAACAGCCTGAAGTACATCTGCAGAGGAAACAGCCCTCCACATGTCTTCAGCAGGCACTAATCACCTCTGACAACAAGGAAAATGGACGATTCAGACTTGATGATGATAAAATGTTGAAAAAAAAATTACATACATAAACATCACCAGTTTGAGCCAAGAGGATTCAGAGTATTACCTTTGTGGTGTCCAAAGAAACTCTGACCTGGATGTTTTCTCTGCTGTTCTGTTGGAAGTTGAAGATGAGCGGTCAAAGCTACAGTGTATTTAATTACATTAGTTAAATATCTGATGATTCTGAAATCACCTTTTTCTTTCATTCATACAGAGTTCTGCTGTGTCAAATCAACTAAAATAAATGGTACTGTGGGGCAGCCACTAACTTTGCAGTGTCCTTATCCTTCACAACACCGGGATAACAGGAAGTTTCTCTGTAAGGGAGACCACCGCAACAACTGCACAGATATGCTAAAGAATCAAAGCAGATTCACACTACAAGATGCTTCTTCCAACACTTTCATTGTGATGATCTCAAAGCTGGAAGTAGCTGATGGTGGGACATACTGGTGTGGGTCAGACTCACAGTGGAGGGTTGGAAACTACACCAAGATTCAGCTTTCAGGTATGTTAAACACTTCTGTATACACTATGATAATACAATAAATATATTTGTAGGATATGTGTTTGTTTGAGCTCCATTATGGAAACAGAGTGTAGGTGATCATTCATTTGTCTGAGGTGTGATCTAATAAAAACCGTTAGTCCAGTGCTCCCCACCCAAAAAATAAATAAACAACAACTTTCACTCAATACAATATTTATCGGCAATATGCAGTTTTTATATATATACGCACACTCACACATCTCACATATATATATGTAGACTTAGTCTTTTTAGCATTTTTGGTTAATACTCTGTGTCTCTCCATTAAAATGAAACTACAATTAAACAATTGGAGACTGTTGATTTCTTTATAAGTGAGCAAACTTAGCAGGGGAACAAATAATTATTTCCCACTTTGTTAGAGTGTCAAGTTTAAGACATTTGGATTGAAAAATAGAGCAATGAAAAGTAAAATGGCCATGATACACAGAAATGTGTTGAAAACAGCCCAGCACTTGCCTTTGACGGATATCCTTCAGATAAGCCAAGAAAATCAATTTCCTTCCCTTACTTGCAGTATTACTGGATAGTGTGTCACAGTGAGCCCCCTGCTGGTGATGTATTAGTGTAACATTGATTATAACAGTAGGAAGAGAGGATTATCCACAGTGTGCTTATTTCCTAACAAACTGTCAGTCACAGGTTGTTAATAAATGAGTGCTCAGAGTCCTTGTTTGCATAATTAGTTCCTTTGTGTATCTGGTTTCAAAACGCCTATATGGCAAAAAACCCTGTGTGATTGGACTTTTTATAATTTTGCACTACTGGCTTTAAGAAAATCATGGTAATGACACCATTCACCTGTATGTAGCTGTGTTTTTTAGCAGTTATGCTTAATTGTTAATCAATTAATTAATGCAGAGGTCTTATTTTGTTGTTCTGTACAATAAGTTTCTTTGACAAACTGCTTTCATTGTATGGGCTTAGTTGGCTTAATAATTGATAGTTTCTGTTTAATGATAAGTAAAGAAAGGTAGCATCAAAAGTAATTAAAAAATAATCATTAATTTTGTAATTTAAGTAATTAAAAAATAGAGTATTTACAGCAATAGGATTTGCAATGTTTTGGTTTTGTTCTGTTTTTTAACTGTGAGAGAAAAATGTTGCAGACTTCTTTTGCAGTCAGTGATTTTATCCCCACAAGGGCATGTATCTAGTAAGGGTCCCCAGGCTACCTAAGCTTACCTCGGAATATGACACACAATTGTATCCAGATCACAAAAAGTTGATTCTGTTCATTTGGATATTGCAGATCGCAGAGGATCAAATAATTATATTCCACACAATATATTTCATATGTTATAAGTAGATTTTACCTGCTACATACTAAAGATAATAACGCAACTCTTTCTACATAATGAGACAGGAAGGAAAGAGTGAGAGGCATGTAATACATTTTTAGTTTATCATCTCCTGCCATTGTATTAAAGTTTGTGTTAAAATAACATTGCTAAGAGCACTTATCGTTATTTTCTCTTGCAGTCTTTCCACAGAGCACTCTGGGGGAAAAAAAACCAGGTAAATAAATTAAACTGTACGTATGACTGTTAACGTGTACTTCTGTGTTATGAGAACAATTGTCACAGTTCTGGGTCATTTTGACCCAGCTTTTTCAGTTTCTTATATTTTGGCATATTTCTGTATTCTGGTTCTATTTTGATTATTATTCTAGATTTAGTTCAGTGTCAAGTCTGCGTCTTTGTAAATTGTTTCTTGTTTCCTGTTTTACTTAGAAGGTTCATGTCTCATGTCAGTGTGTTCAGTTTTACTTGCCTCCTGTCTCGTTAGCCCTAATCTCTTCCAGCTGTGTCTCCCTCCTGTTTCCCGTTCCCTGATTACTCCCCTGTGTATGTAAGCCCTGTGTTTCCTTTGCTCTCTGTTGTGTCGTTAATGTCTGCTCACCCTTATACCACTATGTGTGTTCTGTTTGCCTGCCTGCAAGTTTATTTGTTTTCTAGTTTAGTTAGTCTTTGTTCAGTCTGCAATCCCACAATAAAGCTGAGGAGTTTTGAGTTCACCTGTGCCTCCATGAGTCCTGCTCTTGGGTCCACCTTTCCTTTCCTGTCTGCCTTCACCCTATGACAATAGTTTTTTGTTTGTTTTTCAGCACTCTATGTGATACCCCCCTGTACTGCTTTTGATATGTATCCTCGTTCTTGTTTATAAGTACAGACGTTCCAGGATTGAAGGTATCTTTTACATTCATGTGCACAGAGGAATCTTTACGCTCAAATGTGCATCTAAATACAGCATAACCATATCTAATGCTGTGTTTTCAGAAGCTGTTCTCTCCCTGAGGAGAAATGCATCTAGGAAAAAGAGTTCAAAGGAGGTGGTTGGTGCAGCACAAAGTGAAGTAAGAAAACTAAAGTGTAAAGTCTTAATAGAGAAGTATGTTTGTCACACACTCCATTATGAATATTTAGGATTAAAAGAAGTAACAGGTTTTATACTGTTTGTTGGGTTTAATATGCAAGATTCGTTTGGAATGTGGGACAACTGGAGTTTAAATGGATCTCCCATTTGGAATTGTTTTGTGTACATTTTATTTTTCATGCTCAGAAAGTTATAGTATGATGTTTGAATGTAGATTAAGGCATGATAGCTACAAACAGGCTAACATCCATACAGATGAGGACACAATTATTAGCCCCACCCTATGAAAATGAATGTTTTTGTACAAAACTTTTCACAGGTGTTTTTAAGTTGTTTTTTAACAGAACAAGTGATTTTCAACACAGCATTTCTAAACAAACTAATTTGCACACATTCACAGAAACATTTTGGGGAAAGATTACCAGAATCAATGCAGTGTTTCTGCTGTTTATAAGACGACCATAGTGGCAGCCTAACAGAAACTTTCCTGACTTCAGCCCACAGATACATGTGACCATTGAATTGCTTCTCTGCTGATTATTTTCTGTCCCTCTAGTGTCCACTGGGTGGCGCACTTTTTCCACACAAGACAGCACTTGTGACTATCACAGTCAGTATAATAAGCCCTATTAAAAACTGACCTTTTTCATTTAGCCATAGCACTGCTGCTATGCAAGGATGTGGTTAAAACTCTGGGTTATGTTCCAGTTTACAAACAGTTCAAAAACTTCAGCAAATCTGTTTAGACCTGAGAAAAATACTTTTAGATGTAGAAAGTTATTACAGGATTTCAAAATGTCAAGAACTGGAGCAAGATCAGTAAATTCAAAGAGAGTGACATGTTATGGAACAAGCCTGGGAGAGGTAGGAAAGAAATGATCTCAAAGACTCTGGAAAGAAAACTTTGTGATTATGCTGTAGGGATGCTGCAGTGCATCTGGAACTGGGAAACTTGCGAAAGCGGAAGGAATATTAAAGATATAAAGATATGTGAAGATTTTGAAAGACAACCTCAAGCAGTTAGCAGCAAATCTAGGTCTGGGTCACTACAGTGACTCAAAAGACACCTCACTCTTGGTGAAGAATGACCTCTGGAAGACCAAAGTGAACATCTCTGACTGACCTGCTCAAAGCCCTGACTTTAATCCTATTTCAAATGTGTGGGGTGAACTGAAGACCAAGGTCCATACCAGAAGACCATCAAACCTGGAGGAACTTAAAAGATTCAACAAAGACGAATGGGCCAGGATTGCCCAGGAGATGTGTGTAAGATTTGTTGAAAACTATAAAAAATGACAGCAGTTCGTTGTCTAGCAAAAAGGATACACAATAGACCTAAATCAAGGAGGCTAATCATTTTTGATGCTTATAGTTTTTGGTTTCTGTGAAATAATTTTAAATCTGTGTGCAAAGTAAATAATGTAAGCATTCAAATTAAAACTAGGACGTTTGGAAAAGCTGTGTTAAAAACTCCTTTCATGTGTTAGAATCTGTATCTAGAATCAGTATTTTAAGCATCATCTACAGTTTGGGTCCTGTCAGAGTCTTACTTAGTTGCTGAACACATTACAATTGTTGTCCTTACTTCCATAGGTTTTCAGTTTTCTTGATAAATATTACAAATCTGGACAGACATACGTGTACATAGGGCTGGGTATCGTCACTGATTTCTAGAATCGATTTGATTCCAATTCATAAGGTCCCGATTTGATTCGAGGGGAAATTTTGCCTCAGACAGTCAGAAATATTATAATTCTGATCACTTATCAGTACATATCCATATTTTTATATCTATAAAAAGAAAATTGACACTTATTAAGCATCACACCAGGTGCCTTTGTGTCAAAGTAACTGAGGATAAAACACCGAAAACCTTGAAGGAGATTTTCTTGGCCTGGCTTTTTATAGCAGATAACCTTAAAAATATTCTGCAGTAGAACAAAAACTGAAAAGAGAGAGCTGTGCGTGAAGTGTGATTTAATCATGGTGGAGACAAAGTAAGAAGGAATTCATGACGATGTTTATGTGAAGCAAAATGTGAAGCCTAGTTTGCATCTTGTTTTGCTGGTTGGAGAGAGACAAAAACCTGCAGCTTCAGAATGTAGCGCAAAAAAAGACAAAGACAAAGCGCGGACCCGACGCATCAGAATCAGTGAGCTGTTGGCTTTCAGCCCCAACAGCGTGTCTGCGTACGTGCCGTCGGGTGAGAAAGCCGACATCTCACTGATTCTGATGCGTCGGCGGGTCCTTACGTCTTTGTGCAGAATCTGTGTACCTGCTCTCATTTACTGTTTTAGCTGTTTGGTGGTTGTCAAAATTTTGTGAGGTTTAACCTGAGATTCTGGTGTTTCGGGCAAAATAAATTTAAGTTGTAGTTCAAGTTGTAGTGTACACGTAGGGGTGGGTTTTAATGAATCGATTTTAATCGGAAAATCGATAATCAAAACCCACCCCTACGTGTACACTACAACTTGACTCACTGTTAAGGTGTACAACCATAAGGCAATACTTCTACTGGCTTTAGTGTAATTGTAGAAAATTTCTAAATGTGTCCACAACTCA